>NC_074670.1:50513116-50594454 GCF_029448725.1 Salvelinus fontinalis | reverse complement strand
TGGTCTCTCTCCTCTCTCTCTCTCGGCAAGTGTCCTCACTCTCCTCGTCTCTCTCTCTCGGCAAGTGTCTCTCTCTCTCTCTCTCTCTCTCTCTCTCTTCTCTCTCTCTCTCTCGGCAGTGTCTCTCTCTCTCTCTCTCGGCAAGTGTCTCTCTCTCTCTCTCTCTCTCTCGGCAAGTGTCTACTCTCTCTCTCTCTCGGCAAGTGTGTCTCTCTCTCTCTCTCTCGGCAAGTGTGTCCTCTCTCTCTCTCTCGGCAAGTGTGTCTCTCTCTCTCTCTCGGCAAGTGTGTCTCTCTCTCTCTCTCGGCAAGTGTGTCTCTCTCTCTCTCTCGGCAAGTGTGTCTCTCTCTCTCTCTCGGCAAGTGTGTCTCTCTCTCTCTTGGCAAGTGTGTCTCTCTCTCTCTTGGCAAGTGTGTCTCTCTCTCTCTCTCGGCAAGTGTCTCTCTCTCTCTCTCTCGGCAAGTGTCTCTCTCTCTCTCTCTCGGCAAGTGTCTCTCTCTCTCGGCAAGTGTCTCTCTCTCTCGGCAAGTGTCTCTCTCTCTCGGCAAGTGTCTCTCTCTCTCGGCAAGTCCCTCTCGCTCGGCAATCTCTCTCTCTCGGCAAGTCTCTCTCTCTCTCGGCAAGTCTCTCTCTCTCTCGGCAAGTGTGTCTCTCTCTCTCTCTCTCTCGGCAAGTTTGTCTCTCTCTCTCTCTCTCGGCAAGTGTGTCTCTCTCTCTCTCTCGGCAAGTGTCTCTCTCTCTCTCTCTCGGCAAGTTTGTCTCTCTCTCTCTCTCGGCAAGTGTCTCTCTCTCTCTCTCTCTCGGCAAGTGTCTCTCTCTCTCGGCAAGTGTCTCTCTCTCTCGGCAAGTGTCTCTCTCTCTCGGCAAGTGTCTCTCTCTCTCGGCAAGTCTCTCTCTCTCTCGGCAAGTCTCTCTCTCTCTCGGCAAGTCTCTCTCTCTCTCGGCAAGTGTGTCTCTCTCTCTCTCTCTCTCGGCAAGTTTGTCTCTCTCTCTCTCTCTCGGCAAGTGTGTCTCTCTCTCTCTCTCGGCAAGTGTCTCTCTCTCTCTCTCTCGGCAAGTTTGTCTCTCTCTCTCTCTCTCTCGGCAAGTGTCTCTCTCTCTCTCTCTCTCTCTCGGCAAGTGTCTCTCTCTCTCTCTCTCTCTCTCTCGGCAAGTGTCTCTCTCTCTCTCTCGGCAAGTGTCTCTCTCTCTCTCTCTCTCTCTCGGCAAGTGTCTCTCTCTCTCTCTCTCTCTCGGCAAGTGTGTCTCTCTCTCTCTCTCGGCAAGTGTGTCTCTCTCTCTCTCGGCAAGTGTGTCTCTCTCTCTCTCGGCAAGTGTGTCTCTCTCTCTCTCGGCAAGTGTGTCTCTCTCTCTCGGCAAGTGTGTCTCTCTCTCTCGGCAAGTGTGTCTCTCTCTCTCGGCAAGTGTGTCTCTCTCTCTCGGCAAGTGTGTCTCTCTCTCTCGGCAAGTGTGTCTCTCTCTCTCGGCAAGTGTGTCTCTCTCTCCTCGGCAAGTGTCGTCTCTCTCTCTCGGCAAGTGTGTCCTCTCTCTCTCGGCAAGTGTGTGTCTCTCTCTCTCTCTCTCGGCAAGTGTGTGTCTCTCTCTCTCTCTCTCTCTCTCTCTCTCTCGGCAAGTGTCTCTTTCTCTCTCTCGGCGAGTGTCTCTCTCTCTCGGCGAGTGTGTCTCTCTCTCTCTCTCTCTCTCTCGGCGAGTGTGTCTCTCTCTCTCGGCGAGTGTGTGTCTCTCTCTCTCGGCGAGTGTGTCTCTTTCTCTCTCTCTCTCTCTCGGCAAGTGTGTCTCTCTCTCTCGGCGAGTGTGTGTGTGTGTGTGTGTGTGTGTGTCTGTCCCTCTCTCTCTCTCGGCGAGTGTGTGTCTGTCTCTCTCTCTCGGCGAGTGTGTGTCTGTCTCTCTCGGCGAGTGTGTCTCTCTCTCTCTCTCTCTCTCCCGGCGAGTGTGTCTCTCTCTCTCTCTCGGCGAGTGTCTCTCTCTCTCGGCGAGTGTCTCTCTCTCGGCGAGTGTCTCTCTCTCTCTCGGCGAGTGTGTGTCTCTCTCTCTCTCTCGGCGACTGTGTTTCTCTCTCTCTCTCTCGGCGAGTGTGTGTCTCTCTCTCTCTCTCTCGGCGAGTGTGTGTCTCTCTCTCTCTCTCTCTCTCTCGGCGAGTGTGTCTCTCTCTCTCTCTCTCTCTCGGCGAGTGTGTGTCTCTCTCTCTCTCTCTCTCTCTCTCGGCGAGTGTGTGTCTCTCTCTCTCTCTCTCGGCGAGTGTGTGTCTCTCTCTCTCTCTCTCTCTCTCTCTCTCTCTCGGCGAGTGTGTGTCTCTCTCTCTCTCTCTCTCTCTCTCTCTCTCTCTCGGCGAGTGTGTGTCTCTCTCTCTCTCGGCGAGTGTGTGTCTCTCTCTCTCTCGGCGAGTGTGTCTCTCTCTCTCTCGGCGAGTGTGTGTCTCTCTCTCTCTCGGCGAGTGTGTGTCTCTCTCTCTCGGCGAGGGTCTCTCTCTCTCGGCGAGGGTCTCTCTCTCTCGGCGAGGGTCTCTCTCTCTCGGCGAGGGTCTCTCTCTCTCGGCGAGGGTCTCTCTCTCTCGGCGAGGGTCTCTCTCTCTCGGCGAGGGTCTCTCTCTCTCGGCGAGGGTCTCTCTCTCTCGGCGAGGGTCTCTCTCTCTCTCTCGGCGAGGGTCTCTCTCTCTCGGCGAGGGTGTCTCTCTCTCTCTCTCTCGGCGAGGGTGTCTCTCTCTCTCTCGGCGAGTGTGTGTGTGTGTGTGTGTGTGTGTGTCTGTCTCTCTCTCTCTCGGCGTGTGTGTGTGTGTGTGTCTGTCTCTCTCTCACACACTCGCCGAGAGAGAGAGAGAGAGTCTGTCTCTCTCGGCAAGTGTCTCTCTCGCTCTCTCTCGGCGAGTGTGTGTGTGTGTGTCTCTCTCTCTCGGCGAGTGTGTGTCTCGCGCGCGCGTGCCTGCGTCATGTCGCACGGCAGTGTGTCGCTGTCAGCACAGACTGCAAGTGGACTAGGGAGAAACCTGCCCCGGTCGCGAGTGTGTGTCTCTCTCTCTCTCTCTCTCTCGGCGAGTGTGTGTCTCTCTCTCTCTCTCTCGGCGAGTGTGTGTCTCTCTCTCTCTCTCTCTCTCTCTCTCTCTCTCTCGGCGAGTGTGTGTCTCTCTCTCTCTCGGCGAGTGTGTGTCTCTCTCTCTCTCGGCGAGTGTGTGTCTCTCTCTCTCTCGGCGAGTGTGTGTCTCTCTCTCTCTCGGCGAGTGTGTGTCTCTCTCTCTCTCGGCGAGTGTGTGTCTCTCTCTCTCTCGGCGAGTGTGTGTCTCTCTCTCTCGGCGAGTGTGTGTCTCTCTCTCTCGGCGAGGGTCTCTCTCTCTCGGCGAGGGTCTCTCTCTCTCGGCGAGGGTCTCTCTCTCTCGGCGAGGGTCTCTCTCTCTCGGCGAGGGTCTCTCTCTCTCGGCGAGGGTCTCTCTCTCTCGGCGAGGGTCTCTCTCTCTCGGCGAGGGTCTCTCTCTCTCGGCGAGGGTCTCTCTCTCTCTCTCGGCGAGGGTGTCTCTCTCTCTCTCGGCGAGGGTGTCTCTCTCGGCGAGGGTCTCTCTCTCTCGGCGAGGGTCTCTCTCTCTCGGCGAGGGTGTCTCTCTCTCTCTCTCTCGGCGAGGGTGTCTCTCTCTCTCTCTCTCGGCGAGGGTGTCTCTCTCTCTCTCGGCGAGTGTGTGTGTGTGTGTGTGTGTGTGTGTGTCTGTCTCTCTCTCTCTCGGCGTGTGTGTGTGTGTGTGTCTGTCTCTCTCTCACACACTCGCCGAGAGAGAGAGAGAGAGTCTGTCTCTCTCGGCAAGTGTCTCTCTCGCTCTCTCTCGGCGAGTGTGTGTGTGTGTGTCTCTCTCTCTCGGCGAGTGTGTGTCTCGCGCGCGCGTGCCTGCGTCATGTCGCACGGCAGTGTGTCGCTGTCAGCACAGACTGCAAGTGGACTAGGGAGAAACCTGCCCCGGTCGCGAGTGTGTGTCTCTCTCTCTCGCTCTCGGCAAGTCTCTCGCTCTCGGCAAGAAGTCTCTCTCTCTCTCTCTCTCCATGACAATCAGTAAATCTCGCTCTTTTAGTAAGTCTCTCTCCCCGTTACTGATTTTCTATCTCTCTGCGCTGCTGACTTAACCGTATTTCAGCCATAAGAAGTTAACGGGATCGATATGACAACAGCCAGTGAAAGTGCAGGGCGCCAACTTCAAACAACAGAAATCTCATAATTAAAATTCCTCAAACATACAAGCATTATACACCATTTTAAAGATAAACTTGTTGTTAATCCCACCACAGTGGCTCAAAAAGGCTTTACGACGAAAGCATACCATTCGATTATGTTAGGTCAGCACCTAGTCACAGAAACACAGCCATTTTTCCAGCCAAAGAGGTGTCACAAAATGCAGAAATGGAGATAAAATGAATCACTAACCTTTGATCTTCATAATATGATAATCATAGGACTTCATGTTATACAATTTTTCAATAAAGTTCATATTTATATCCAAAAATCTCAGTTTACATTGGCGCGTTATGTTCATTAATGTTTTGCTTCCAAAACATCTGGTGATTTTGCAGAGAGCCGCATCAATTTACAGAAATACTCATAATAAACATTGATAAAATATACAAGTGTTATGCATGGAATTATAGATACACTTCTCCTTAACTTTTTAGGGATAGGGGGCAGCATTTTCACTTTTGGATGAATTGGTGCCCATAGTGAACTGCCTCCTACTCTGTCCCAGATGCTAATATATGCATATTATTATTACTATTGGATAGAAAACACTGAAGTTTCTAAACCTGTTTGAATTATGTCTGTGAGTATAAAAGAACTCATATGGCAGGCAAACTTCCAAACAGGAAGTGGAAATTCTGGGGCTGGTTGATGTTAAAGTCATCGCCTATTCAATTCCCAGTAAGATATGGATCTGTTCGCACTTCCCATGCCTTCCACTAGATGTCAACAGTCAGTAGAATGAAGCCTCTAGTGTGATGTGGGGCCGGATGGCAGCTATTTGAGTCAGTGGTCTGGCAGAATTCTAGTTCCTGGTCACGCGCGCTAGTCATGATATGGCCATGTGTTCCATTACTCTGTAGACAAAAACATATGCTCCAGTTGGAACGTTATTGGATATATGATAACAACATCCTGAAGATTGATTCTCTACTTAATTTGACCAGTTTATTCGACCTGGAATATAACTTTTTGAAGTTTTCGTCCGAGTTTGCCTGGACCGGCGCCAGCGTTTGGACATGTGAACTAAACGTGCTAGCAAAAGTAGCTAATTGGACACTAGTAATGGACATAATCGAAAAAAACAACTAGGATTCCTGGCACTGCATTCTGATGAAAGATCATCAAAGGTAAGGGAATATTTGATGTAATTTCGTATTTCTGTTGACTCCAACATGGCGGAGAAATGTTGTGTATTTCTGAGCGCCGTCTCAGATTATTGCATGGTATGCTTTTTCCTAAAGTAAAAAAAAAAATCTGACAGAGGTTGCATTAAGAACAAGTGTATCTTTAATTATATGTAAAACATGTATGTTTCATCAAAGTTTATGATGAGTATTTATTTTATTTGACGTGGCTCTCTGTAATTACTCCGGAGATTTTAGAGGGATTTCTGAACATGGTGCCAATGTAAAACCGAGTTTTGTGGATATGCACATTATCGAACAAAACATAAATGTATTGTGTAACATGATGTCCTATGAGTGTCATCTGATGAAGATTATCAAAGGTTAGTGATTCATTTTATCTCTTTCTGCTTTTGTGACTATCTTTGGCTGGGAAAAATGGCTGTGTGTTTTTTGGATTTGGTGGTGATCTAATATAAATATATGTTAAAAAAAGAAATCGGACACGATGGGTAGATAAACATCTTGTTAATCTTTCATTTGCTGTATTGGACTTGTTAATGTGTGAAAGTTAAATATTTCTAAAATATATTTTAGAATTTTCAGCGCTGCATTTTCAGCGGAATGTTGGGGGGGGGGGGGGGGTTCTGCTAGTGGAACGTGTGTCCTAGAAAGGTTAATGCAACCGCTGTCAGATTAAAAATAAAATAATAAAAAAAGCTTTATGGAGAAAGCACACCATGCAATAATCTGAGTACAGTGCTCAGGCGCCAAAACAAGCCATACAGATACCCGCAATGTTGTGGAGTCAACAGAAGTCAGAAATAGCATTATAAATATTCACTTACCTTTGATCTTCATCAGAATGCACTCCCAGGAATCTCAATTCCACAAATGTTTGTTTTGTTCGATAAAGTCTATCATTTATATCCAAATACCTCCTTTTTGTTTGCGCGTTTAGTTCAAAAATCCAAATTCATGAGGCGCAGGCACAGTCCAGGCAAAGTTAAAAAAAAAGTTATATTACAGTTCGTAGAAACATGTCACACGATGGATAGAATCAATCTTTAGGATGTTTTTAACAAATCTTCAATAATATTCCAAACGGACAATTCCTTTGTCTTTAGAAAGTAAAAGGAACGCAGCTAACTCTCACAGGCGTGTGCCTGACTGAGCTCATGGCATTCTGCCAGACCTCTTACTCAAACAGCTCTTATTCTTTCCCCCTTCACAGTAGAAGCCTGAAACAAGGTTCTAAAGACTGTTGACATCTAGTGGAAGCCTTAGGAAGTGCAATCAGACCATTTTACACTGTATATTGTATAGGCAAAGACTTAAACCTACAAACCTCAGATTTCCCACTTCCGGGTTGGATTTTTTTCTCAGGTTTTTGCCTTCCATATGAGCTTTGTTACACTCACAGACATCATTTAAACAGTTTTAGAAACTTCAGAGTGTTTTCTATCCGAATCTACTAATACTATGCATATCTTAGCTTCTGGGCCTGAGTAGCAGGCAGTTTACTCTGGGCACCTTATTCATCCAAGCTACTCAATACTGCCCCCCAGCCATAAGAAGTTAAGCAGCCAGGAAGCCCTCCTGTACTTATGAGAGCCTCAAACAGACTCTGGCTCCCTGATTTTTAAAATAAATAAATAAATAATGCATTTAAAAAACACCACTGTCCTATAAATAGCTCTGCATGCCTTTGCTGCCTGCCTCCTGATGGAATGGGAGCGGGGTTGGAGAGATGGATGGAGAGAGGGCCCCTGCCTCCCCTGCCCTGGGACCCGAGGGACTGTCACTCACTCTGACACACTTCTTCCCTGTTCAGATGTAGGGCTCTTTATCAGTGTCAGAGATCTAACCGACCCGTCAGTTCGGTGGAGGAGTCCTCCAGAATGCTCGTTCCTATTTAATGACTAGGTTTGGGTTTTGGTGCTGTGTGTGTGTGTGTGTGTGTGTGTGTATATGGAGGTAAGGGTGTATCAAAACTTGAGGAGTGGCCACTCTCTGCAGTATTGTAGTGCGAACTAAATCATGCCTTGCGGTCGGGTGGGACTGACTGTGTTGGGGACGTACATCCCCGGGCACTTTCAGCTGCAATACAGCCAGTCACTCTTTTTTAATATCTTTAATCGTCCTGGACTGGCCACGTCTAGCCCCACTCCCTACCTCCAGATGGGCTTTTATCAATTTATTAAATCGAAAAACGACATGCACTTTCGACCGCTCCCACCAACATCTATCACCTGCCTGGGGGGCAGCATTAGTTACAGCTGCATAGACTTGCTGAGGGTGGAGAGGGTCCGGGCTGGGCCAGGAGAGGGGAGATGTATTCAATAGAACTCCTGCTCCTGAATCACCCGAGGCAACCGGCTGGTCCACTGAGGAGTCTCTAACACTGAGACCTGCCACCTGGGTCCACCCAGCTCCACACATTATATGAAAGTCTTCTCGCTGCCTCTATTTCTGGCTGGGAACACTTGGAGCTACAGGAGAGGACGGTTTCACTCTCACATTCTCCCTCCTTTCTGCCACTGACTCCCAGGGAAAGAAACAATGGAGAGTCTGTTTTCCCTGATTCGGCATTCTGGCTGAAGGTTCAATGTGCACCAGTCCATTTCGGCCTTCTAATTGAATTATTAACTGTAATCACAGCAGTCGGCACTCAAATGCTTTAGTGCGCAGTACACTGCCTGTGTGTCTGTGTGTGTGCGCGGAAGGATGTGTTGCTGAGGGAGCAGCGAGTTCTCTTTCACTTCCTCATTGTCAGTCCTCTCACAGGTGAGCAGGGAAACACCTGAGAGAGGGCTCACAACACATCTCCTGCCTCAGCTGATACATATCTGACATCTTGTACAGCTCATGCTCTGAATGCCAAATACGCGTGTGTGCACAACTGTGTGTGTGTTCCGTAACAAGCGCCACTTGCTCAGAGGCTGAAAGCCTCTGGCGTGCTGCAGGATCAGGGGAGCGGGGGTAAATCCGCCTTGTGACAGCATTAAGAGGGAACACACACAATTACACAATGGCTGCGTGTTGTTGGGGGCTGTTTTTGCGGGTCAAGCTTTTGTCTCTGTGCTCCTGAGCCGCTAGTTGTTTGGGATTACCTTACTGGGCCTGTGTAGGCTCCCTCTCGCTCTTGGTCTCTAGGCTCATTAGTGGCCAGATTCCTGTACGCGCACGCAAACACACAAGATTTCTGTACTGCCCCTGGCCTGCAGTCCAGCACGGCTCTCAGCAGCCCAGCAGGAGAGGGCCTGCTCCGTGTTCTGTTGGCATCAGCACCAGGCAGGCAGCAGGAACCAGCCCCCCGTGTGGTTTTAGATTAAATACCACTGTGGCCCTGGCCCACTTAATTAGGTGTCCTGCAGGTCCAAGCTGCTTGGGTTCTTCTCATACTGTCTCGGTACAAAATGTCTCCATGTCTCTCTGTTGGACGGAGAGAGGAGAGATTAGGTGCTGTGGAGCCGAGACTAGCACACACACACACACGTGTGCGCGCATGCGTATACTCAGGCCGACATACACTACAACCTGTATTTATGCGGGAGTGCCCCACCCGTGTGCTCGAAGAATCTGTTGTAACCTGTCCAATGTAATTTTTTTTTCTCCGTACAATGTATTCTCGTCTAAGAAATGGCCTTGGAAATGACTCTTTCACTGCACCACTCCTGAGGCAGTCTCCTAACTACGTTGTAGACGAGATAATCACTAATAATCTGAGTAGATTGGCTACCATTTGCGATTAGTCAATAGTGGTAGAATGATGATTTACTGTGAAAGACGGGTTGATCTGTGGTTATCTGAAGGTTGGAATACACACATGCACAGTATACCTGCTTGAGGTCCTCCAATCAGCGGGGAGGATGTGATTTTTGCAATTGGTTGTTTTGATTTTAAAAAACAAAGCGTTATTAGACCTATTAGTAGAAAGTATCTTGTCTGATCATAAGGCTTTATTATATGAATGGTACAGTCTGTAAAGTGTCTGGTATTCTTTTCTACAGGTGATTGTAGACACCCCCACCAGCCCAGTCACTAGTGGCCTGCCATTGTTCTTCGTCATCACAGTAACAGCCATTAAACAGGTAAGACATGACACTGTCGCCATTTTGAATTCACTGCCCCCCCCCCACCTTAGAAATATAACAATTACTAGAATGGACATACCCATTCTAAAGGGGCTTTTCACATTCTACAAATTATATTTCTATGGTCCCCTTTATAGCCCCTCTATGCATCTCTCCACTGCCTCTCTTCCACGGTTTTTCATTAAATACCTTTCCCTTTATATGTGTATATTTTGGCGGGGTGAAATATTGAATCGTTTCAAATGCTTTGTTGTTTTTTTTGTCACAGCCAAAGTAATGCCGGGTCAATGCCGGTTGTCTGGAGAACATGACCAAATGGTGTGACAGTCTCTAGTATATTGTCTCTTTGTCTGCTGCAGCTGTGTTCCAGCCTTTTAGATGTATTGTTTTAGGGATTGGCTTTTCTGGTGGCCTGCTGCTAGGGCTTTTTGAAATGCACAATGGTTGGTGTACTTCCTATATGGGACACATTGATGGCAGCTAGCGATGCTGCTTCCTTTTTATCCAGGCTTTGAAGCGGGACACCAGGGGAGGCTCTCTGTAGACTGGGCGAGGTGAACACAGACCTGCAGTCAGTTCCGTACTAAAAAGATGTGTGTGTCGCTCTCTCTCCCTGCCGTCCTCCACCTCTCTCAGGGCTATGAGGACTGGCTGCGGCACAAGGCAGACAATGAGGTGAATAAGTACCTGGTGACGGTGCTGGAGGACGGCCGGAGAGCACGCAAGGAGAGCGAGAAGATCAAGGTACCTTTTCAGCAAGCTGCGCCAAGTCCCCTGGAAATAAATATCCCCGTGGGGACGCGGGGCGGGGTGGAGGGGAAGGAGAGGTAGTGTTGCTGCACTGTACCGTATGGTAATCCCAAGTAGGTAATGCAGAATGAAGGAAAGTGGATGGTATTTCAGTCATGTATAGATTTACAATGCTTTTATGGCCCAGGTATTTCAGTCGTATAGATTTACAATGCTTTTATGCCCCAATCCCAAATTGACCTCTTGACCTCCCTATGCACATTGGAACTGTGTAGATCTGCATGGATTTGACAGGTATAAGCAATTTGGTGACGGCTCCACCTTGCCCTCGTAGGCTAGGTCAGTGGAAGTTTCACCATTGCTTATACCAAACCAATCCTCTCAGACCTTCACATGTGCACAGGGGACTATTGGTGGATTTGGGATGGGCCTCGCCTCTACGTTCCTTACGTGTGTTCTATGTTCCACTAGGTCGGGGATGTGGTGGAGGTGGTGGAGGATGAGACCTTTCCCTGTGACCTCATCCTGCTGCAGTCCAGCCGGGAGGACGACACCTGCTTTGTCACCACGGCCAGTCTGGACGGGGAGTCCAACCATAAGGTGGAGTGCTGCCACAGTAACACCAGTGTCATGGTGCCATTGAGATGTGCTGTCTGTGGGGGCATGACATCGCTTTCAATCTGCCATCACTCCCTCTCCTCTTCCAAATCCAGGCATTTGTCACGTGCTTTGTAAACAACAGGTGTAGACGAACAGTGACATTTTTAATTATGGGTACATTTCCAACAATGCAGAGTAGAAAATGGAAATCGATTATGGACAGCGTATGTCTCAGCGTATGTGAAAGTGTATGTTGGAGCGTCGGTGTCAGTATGTGTGGTGTTACGAAAATGGCCCGTAACAAAGAGGAGATAAATAACAAACATATTTATGAAATAAAGTAAACTATATCCAAGTAAAAATGTGTGTGTAGTCGGTAGTGTGAGTGGATGTGCATAGCTGGTGATAATGAGGGGTGTTGAGAGGTACCAAAACAAATGAACACAAAAGCCCCAACATGCCACAACCAAAAACAGTCTGTCTCTGTGGAGAGAGTCCCAGGTGTGTTCCATTTTTACTGATGACCTTCCCAGTTCCGCCCACCGACATCCTTTTAAGCAAAACAAGAGCAGAGCGAGAGAGAGAATGCGGCAGTCACTGTGGGTAGAGTCCAGTGTGTGTATATAGCCATTGCAGAACGGGGTCAATGCACGTAATCCGGGTAGACCTCTGATTAGCAGTCTTGTTCAGAGCAGTCTTACGGCTTGGGTAGAAACTGATCAGGGTCCTGTTACTTCTAGACTTGGTGCACTGGTACCGCTTGCAGTGCAGTAGCAGAGAGCATGGTCTGTGGCTGTAGTCTTTAACAGTTTGAGGGCCTTCCTCTGTCACCGCCTGGTATAGGCGTGCTGGATGGCAGGGAGTTCGGCCCCAGTGATGTACTGGGCCGTACGCACTACCCTCTGTAGTGCCTTGCGGTCGGATGCCAGTTTCTGTACCAAGCGGTGACACGGCCAGTAAAGATGCTTCCGATGGTGCAGCTGTAGAACGTTTTGAGGATGTGAGGGCCCATGCCAAATCTTTGCAGCCTCCTGAGAGGGAAGAGGTGTCGTTGTGCCCTCGTCACAACTGTGTGGACCATGATAATTTCTTAGGGATGTGGACACCGAGGAACTTAAAGCTCTCCACCCACTCCACTACAGCCCCGTCGACGTGTCTTAGTGTGCGTGACTACGTGCGTCCGTGTATGTATGTATGTGTGTGTGTTGCAGTGATGACCTGAAATAGTCAGCACTCACTCACTTTCTCTCTCTCTCTCTCTCTCTCTCTCTCTCTCTCTCTCTCTCTCTCTCTCTCTCTCTCTCTCTCTCTCTCTCTCTCTCTCTCTCTCTCTCTCTCTCTCAGACACACTACACAGTGCCAGACACAGAGAAGGGCCTGGAGTCTCTCAGCGCCACCGTGGAGTGCGAGCAGCCGCAGCCTGACCTCTACAAGTAGGCTCTGTCCTCCTCGCCTGTTCCCCACGCAGAGCTCTGAGAGTAGAAGTGCTGATCTCGGAACAGTTCTCCCCCCCAGTCTTTACAATGATGATCCGAAAGCCAATACTGATCATAGATCAGCACTTCTACTCCGAGAGGCTTTGTGAAAAACTGTCCCTGGACTGTAAAAACATGTGCACTCTGATTTGTTAGGTGTAGGGTTTTAGTCAGTTTAATCGACTGTCAATTGGGAATGTCCCGATGACATTTTAATAGCAACAGTGTCATTAGGTAGAGTGTTGGCTCTCTGACAGGTTCTTATTAGCGGCGTTGGACTGTTAGTAAACCTGATTTGTGGATCAGACTGGCCAGGAATTGAAGGGAAGGTTCAGTTAGATTTGGCCCGTGCTGCATAGAGGAACAGACCCAGTCGTTTGAGCAGCTGTAGTCTCTCCAGAGACTTAGTGGTTTGGCGCCACCTATGGCCAAGGAGCGGCCGTGACAGTACAATTTGGCGCCATAAATACATCAGTGATGTTTGAGAGAGCCTAAGGGACTGAAGACACCAGATGCTGCTCCTTTTCACAATCGATAAAGCAGAGTTGCAGTGCCAGCGTGCTGTCGGACAAACCACCCATCGTATTAGCTCGCTCTTAATTGGTGCAGTCTATGCAAAGTTCTGGTGATCAGCATATGGCGTTATGATTAGTTTCACATCTGACTAGTCCCTCTGCTGCAGATAGTATTAGTTATCAGTGCGTTTCTTTCTGATATCAGAAAATATTCAAATTGACCATTTCTAGCCCATTACACAGTTGATTCAGTTCAGGTCCATAGTGAGATGCGATCAAATAGAGCATCTGCCATTGGGTAGGGCATTCATGAGGGTCTGTGTTTCTACAGGTTTGTGGGGCGTATGCACATCTACAAGAATGACCAGGAGCCTGCTGTGAGGTAAGCGTGCTGGCCAGGCCCCTATCGGTTCCCCCTTAGCCCTAGTTACCCCCTCCTCCCGTACCTCAGTCTAAAAAAAGAAATGAAAGCTCAGTCGTTTAAGCACTCTTGTCTTTTCCCTTTTGCATAACCATCAAATCATTATTTAATTGATCCATAACTCCAAACGAGCATGAAAGTAATACTGGACCTGGCCCAGACTCAGGGCAGCGCTTCCAAAGTGCTCTCTGAAGCGTTTGTCACCGGGCCGCTTTGTAATGATCTTATAAAAGATGTCGTTCTGTGTCCTTCACAATAACATTTGGGGCGGAGTAGACGTCAACTCAAGACTGGAGTTATCCATTGATAGTATTAGGCAAGAGCTAGTGTGCCGCTATAAGAGAAGGGAGGGGTCTTGGTGTTTTTAGAGAAGGTATGTGACTTTCTTTTCTCTTTGTGTGGTGTTCCTCAGGTCTTTGGGTCCAGAGAATCTCCTCCTGAAAGGCGCTACCTTGAAGAATACTCAGAAGATTTATGGTGACTCAATTGTTTAATGCAAATGAGGGTCTGAATGATGGTCACCGTGTGAGCCTGTCCTGACCAACTCTCCTTCTTCTTCTAGGAGTGGCAGTGTACTCTGGCATGGAAACCAAAATGGCTCTGAACTACCAGGGGAAGTCCCAGAAGCGGTCTGTGGTGGAGAAGTAAGGGCGGGCCTGCTAAATATGTTCTGTTATACTCACAGACATGATTCAAACAGTTTTAGCAACTGCAGAGTGTTTTCTATCCAAATCTACTAATAATATGCATAACTTATCTTCTGGGGATGAGTAGCTGGCAGTTTTAATTTGGGCATGCTTTCCTCCAAAATTCCGAATGCTGCCCCCTACCCAAGAGAAGTTAAGCGCACAAAGTAACCGGTGACCTAAAGTTTAAACAACGTTTTAACTACTTTGTAGATATGAAACAGACAATCATAATATCAGTCACAAATGTAAAATTCCCAGTTTCTGCTACAAAATCAACTTTATAAGAGGTTTTAAAAGTAGGTTCTATTTGACTCAGCATTCCATAACGTACACTAATGTATTGTTGGCAGAATAGATGGATGCAGTTCAATGCATGATTCATAAAATTCAGCATTAGTTGATCTTGTTGTTGATGTGCATAACTGAGGAGGAGAGAGCCTACCTTTTCATGGTTGTTTGATCAACGGGACTGTAAAGTTCTCAAATGAAAGAGGACTCCCGTGGTGTTAACATATTTGCATAAATCCACTCGGATTAATTTTGTGGCTTTTGGCGAATGCGTTCTAATGATGTGAAGTCGCGCTGTTGTAACTGCCTGTAAACACACAGTCCTGTTCCAAGTGAATGATGGCAGCCCGCGTGGCTTGTTTGTATAAAGGCCTACTGTAGTTCTGATCTGGCTATAGCGCACTGGTCTGTGTAGACTGCAGTGTCTATTAATTGTCCAAACGCACAGACATTTTCCCACTCTATATTGCTATAGAATTTTCACAAATGCCTTAGTATACGTAATTCCCAAATGTTCTAAGAATTTATGAAAATTACCATATGATTGTGATTTTTAGTCGCTTGTCAGAAAATGTAAAAAAAATCAAATTGTCATTCTTCCTGGGGGTGTATATGAACTTATTTTAATAAGATGTAATGTTGTTAAAATGCTGTTAGTTCCACTGCAACAATGTTTCACACAAGTTATTTTCAAAGAGATGGCTGACTACAGCAGGCTGCAATAAAAAACACAGTTCTACTCACTAGATGATCATTTGAAACTTAACTTCTTGTTGAAAGTTATTCTTGAAAAGGGAGAAGCTAATAAATGAAAAACAACATCCTCTTTGATAACACCTGCTGCAGCCGCTGCACACTAGCTGACAACAAAATCTAGCTAGCTAGATCGCGGGAAACCTACTGCTCGCTATTGCACAGTGAAATGTTGGATTTCAAGGCAGATGTTTTTGTAAAAACGGTCCCTTCCATTAAGTCAAAATGTGATTGGTTGATTCCACTGTCACTCCAAAATGTTGTCCTAATACAGTTGAATGGAAGATGCCTATATCTAGCTTCTGATAGCCAATGGCTGACTTAGCTAGCTAGATTTATCTCCCCGGAGACCAGCAAAGAAAAATCCTGATTCAATCTTTTTTTTTCTTCTTCAGTGTTAACTCTTTCCTTTACAACAAAAACTCACAAGATTAAATCAGAACATCATTGAAAATAACCATATAATTGTAATTTATTATATGAATCATTATTTTATAAATCCTTAGGCCTTCTCTGAAGGCGTAGGAGGGCTTGTTCCCCACTGTGTTTTTTAGGTTAGTATCATTTGTGACTGTTTTCCATCAGCGTGCATTTTTTCACTATTTTGAATGTCTAAAGAATCTGTATGTTCTGAAAGGAACACAGAAATACTGGACATTTTCAACTCTTATGGTGGTGATTTGACAAAGTTTACTCGTGGTCTTGAATTGGACTTATTTTTCTGGTCTTGACTCGGTCTCGGACCCCTTGTCTCGGAGGCTTGGTTTTGACTGACTTGATTTGCTCCGGTCTTAGTCTTGAATTGGTCTCGCTTTAGGTGGTCTCGAACACAACACTGGAACAACGATCAGTTGAAGGAAGCTGGGGCAGTTTGATTAGGTGTCCATTCACACGGATATCAGAGGAATATGGGATTATATAGGAAGCAGATGTTTCACACAGACTATGTATATTTTCAGTGTTGCTGATGGGAGTTGGGTTGTTAATACTCGTGTTTCAGATCTATCAATGCCTTCCTGCTGGTGTACCTGTGTATCCTGGTGAGCAAGGCCCTGGTGTGCACCACGCTCAAGTACGTGTGGCAGAGCCAACCAGGCCAGGAAGAGCCCTGGTACAACCAGAAGACGCAGAAGGAGAAAGATGCCAACCTGGTGAGGCCTTCACTCAGCTAAAAAGACTTTGCACAGACAAATACAGTTTAGCACTGTATAATGCACTCTGCTGACTGTAGTCAGTCTCAAATGCAACTTAATGCCTTATGTGGTGAGTTTTAGGCACATTTCATTGACCCAGAGTCACATTACACCGATGGCTTCTAGCACTGCATTATACGAGTGTGTTTTTTCTCCAAGGGCAGTTTGTGGAAGTGTGTTTTAAAAAAGTGTGTTTTAACACTGTTCCCTGTGTTCACCCCTCTCTCCCCCAGTACCTAAAGATGTTTACTGACTTCCTGTTTTATCTGTGTATCTTAACCACGTTTAATTTTTGTTCCCTCTCTCCCCCAGTACCTAAAGATGTTCACTGACTTCCTGTTTTATCTGTGTATTTTAACCACGTTTAATTTTTGTTCCCTCTCTCCCCCAGTACCTGAATATGTTTACTGACTTCCTGTCGTTCATGGTGCTGTTCAACTTCATCATCCCCGTGTCCATGTACGTGACGGTGGAGATGCAGAAGTTCCTGGGCTCCTTCTTCATCTCCTGGGACAAGGACTTCTTCGACCCCGAGATCCAGGAAGGGGCTCTGGTCAACACCTCTGACCTCAACGAGGAGCTAGGACAGGTCAGGCGTTAAAAATATGGAACCAATTTAGCGTTGATAAGACCCTAAACCACTCTCCCAAAGGAGGTAGTTATCATTGCAGATTCCCACCATATTGCTGTAGCTAGTTGGCCAGATATCCACCCTGTTTGAATACTTTGATGCATCATTCCTTTCTCCTTTTCTTGAAGTAATCACTTTTCTTAATTGACTGGATTTGTGAAAAGCTAGCTATATACTGCAATGGAACTCTCAGTTACCCAGTCATGTTAGATCAGTGATTACCTCAAAGGGAAGAGGGTAAGGGGAGATTACATTTCAGTATTCAAACGAGGCCGTAGGTTTATTAGAGGTCTAGGGCCTCTTTGCTCTCGGCCCCAGTCTTTGGTGGAGTGATGACCCTAAACCCACATGAACAACATTCCTCAAATGTCAGAATATGAAATGGTCTAACTGGTCTTAATATGCCTTGAATGGCTGTGCTTTCCCATCTCCAGCCTCCGTCTCAAACAGGGGTGTTGTGGATCAGTCATGTTTGGTTTGCCCGATGATTACTTCAATTAAAGATGACGCTTGCTAAACTAGATTTATGCGGTGTAACTCTCAGGGATTAATTGCCCATTCTTATTGTTCACAGTTGTTAATTGTGCCAAGTGTTTTTTTTTTTTACGACCCTGGAAGAGTCTCACATGCCTGTCCATTACGCCAATTCTGTTGCATTTTTCCCCCCCTCTCCAATAGAAACCCTTGTTTTAGTTAAAAATGTTCTGTTTTGCAACTGTTTGGACTAATGAGTACACCCC
Source organism: Salvelinus fontinalis (assembly GCF_029448725.1). NCBI lineage: Eukaryota > Metazoa > Chordata > Actinopteri > Salmoniformes > Salmonidae > Salvelinus > Salvelinus fontinalis. The sequence goes on along the minus strand of NC_074670.1, from coordinate 50,576,969 downwards.
TGATTCTCACTATAGATCTGAACCTGAAATGTAGTGTACTGGCGCAGATATTTTCTATTCACATAGTTCCTGGAACCATGCTGGAGAGGACAATGGTAGATGCCTATCCAAGCCAGCCCAGTACAGATTGGCTAGGCTTGGTTTGGCTCTGTAGTGTGGCTCTATGAAAAGCCAACTGACATTTACTCCTGAGACACTGACCTGTTGCACCCTCTACAACTCAGTACAAAAAAAGTATGAATGTATGTACTTGTAAGTCGCTCTGGATAAGAGCGTCTGCTAAATGACTTAAAAATGTAAAAAAAAAAAAAAAAAAATACAACCACTGTGATTATTATTTGACCCTGCTGGTCATCTATGAACATCTAGAAGAACGATCTGGCCTTAATGGCCATGTACTCTTATCTCCACCTGGCACAGCCAGAAGAGGACTGGCCACCCCTCAGAGCCTGGTTTCTTCCTAGGTTCCTCACTTTCTAGCGAGTATTTCCTAACCAGCTTGCTTCTACATCTCCATTGCTTGCTGTTTGGGGTTTTAGGCTGGGTTTCTGTATAAGCACTTTGTGACATCTGCTGATGTAGAAAGGGCTTTATAAATACATCTGATTGTGTGAAAATGGTATTTGTCTGACCCTGCAGTTTCACATTGTGTCCTCTAGGTGGAGTATGTGTTCACGGACAAGACGGGCACTCTGACCCAGAACAGCATGGAGTTCATCGAGTGCTGCATCGACGGCTTCCAGTACAAGAACCGTGACTCGAGCACCGAGTTGGGCGGCTTCTGTGTCACAGATGGACCCGTGAGCATGCTGCAGCAGAAGGCTGGCAGGGTGGGTGAATGACTAGTTATCTGCCCTCCCCCTCATCACTGTGTCAGTCAGGCATGCCAACATATGGGCATCAAATGGCCCAGTGTGCTGGCGGAATCACAGAGGTCACCTGACAGAATAACAAGCATCACATGTGACCTAACATAACCTGTGACAGTTTGTGTGATTAATGGGGCCAGTAGTTTGTACTCTGCAGCCCATAGACACAGAGGTTGTTAGGTAGTGTAATAATGCAAACTGTTACTGTGCCACATAAAAGTACATACCAATGGTGTATTCATTCATTGCACACTGTAGAAAAACGTTTTGCAAAAAAAACTATAGTTTCTGATTGGACAAGTTCAGCCCGTTTTGCATTTGGTTCTTAATGAATGCACCTCTGGTAAATGGCACACAATACATAAGTAATGCGTCTGTGTGTTTTCAGGAGGAGGAGGAGCTGTTCCTGCGGGCTCTGTGTCTGTGCCACACGGTGCAGGTCAAGGAGTCTACGGGTCAGGAGGACGGGGTTGGGGACCAGGTGGACGGTGTCCTGGGGCTGGACGGAGAGATGGTTCACCCTGCAGAGCTCAGGGGCTTCATCGCCTCCTCACCCGACGAGGTGGCACTGGTCAAGGGAGCCATGAAGTAAGGGACAGGGCCTGTGCAACTGTTATTCATCAATCAATCCATCACACAAATTAACTTCTATGTGGATTTGGTTTGGTTAGTGTGTTGTGTAATCAGTGCGGCTCACTTTCTTGTCTTTGTCGCCATCTATAGGTATGGTTTCACATTCCTAGGTATGGAGAGCAAGAACATGAGAGTGATGAACAGAGACAAAGATGTTGAAACGTAAGTCAACATGTGAAGAGTTTTGATTAATGTTATTAACGGATTTCATTTATCATTCAACATTCTCCTTTTGATTGACATGGCCATCTGATTTCCCCTTGCAGGTACGAGCTGCTTCATGTGTTGAACTTTGACCCGGTGAGAAGACGTATGAGCGTAATAGTACGATCCAAATGCGGTGAGACAGAGATTTCAAATAAACCTCTATTAGCTTTTAGTTTAGTTTGTTGTAACCCCAGTCCTGACATGTTCCCATTGTGTTGGTTGCTCAGGGGACATCATGCTGTTCTGTAAGGGGGCCGACTCCTCCATCTTCCCCCGTGTCAGGCAGGAGGAGGTGGACAGGATATGCATGCACGTGGAGCGCAACGCTACGGTGGGTCTCTGCCCGATCCGCTTCACTAACTTCATGTTTATACAATGACTTTGTACGTCTGTGCATTTATGTCTAAGGTCTCCCAGGAAGGCTACCATTTTTGTTTGTGTGTACATTGATTTAAGATGAACGTTTTACGTTCTTAGTTTATTTACCAGATGCAACGGGTACATTGAAAGTCTAGATTTCGCACATTTATAAAACGCACAGCGAGAGTGTTTGCACGTGTTGACTGGTAACTTACCACGTGTGTGTGTGTGTTTTGTGCCATATCTCAGGAAGGCTACCGGACACTGTGTGTGGCCTACAAGCTGCTGAGTTCTGAAGAGTACGCCCAGGCAGACGCAGGGCTGAGGGAAGCCAGGCTGGCCCTGGATGACCGAGAGGAGAAACTCATGGCTGTCTACAACCAGGTGGAGACTGGGATGAGCCTGATCGGAGCTACTGCCGTGGAGGACAGGTGGGTGGACACAGTCAGCTCAGGGTTAACTCTCAGGCTGTGTCCCAGATGGCACCCTATGGGCCCTGGTCACAAGTAGTGCACTAAATAGGGGAATAGGAGCCGTTTTGGACACAGCCATTCTTTAGAGGCGAACAGATCATTAATGTGCAGAGGTAAAATTGTGGGTGCGGTGGGAGTTATGTGCGTTGGTTTTCTGTTCAATATGTATTCAGTCATTCTGTCAGACAGACGCGCGCATTCACTGACTGTCTCACACACCGGCTCTCACACTCTACCTCATCTTTCTCTCACTTAATCATCCCTCTCGCCCCATCACTCATTCTCTCTGACGCACCCCTTTTCTTATCTTTTCACTGCAAACTGCCACTCATCATTCACGCTCCCTCTTTCTCTTCTTCCCTCTGTCGCCAGGTTGCAGGAGGAGGCAGCGGAGACCATGGAGGCCCTGCAGCGGGCTGGCATGAAGGTGTGGGTTCTTACGGGGGACAAGATGGAGACGGCCAAGTCCACGTGCTACGCCTGCCGACTGTTCCAGAGGGGCACAGAGCTGCTGGAACTGACGGTGCGAACCCTGGAGGACGGTGGGAGGAGGAGAGAAGAGCGCCTGCATGAGGTGCTGTTAGACTACCACAAGAGGGCAGTGCAGGACACTCCACCGGTTAAGACTGGGATCACCAGGTCAGTGCTAAGTCTAGGGTTGGATGTTTTGAAGGAGGGTCGTTGGAGTTACTTACAGTACAATGTTACTACTATTGGTCATTTTATTGGTAGTAAATTGATGATAATTTGTTGTAAAATGATAACAATAGGGAATAAATTATAATGTCTTGGAACTATGAAATAGTTTTGCTCTCGTTTCGATTTGTCACAAGAAAGCTCTGCGTTCTCTTTCCCTCCCAGGAGCTGGACTTCATCTAAGCAGGACTACGGCTTCATCATAGACGGAGCCACTCTGTCCTTAGTGTTCAACTCCTCTCCTGACTCCAGCCACTACAAGAGTCTGTTACTCCAGATCTGTCAGAACTGTACCACTGTGCTGTGCTGCCGTATGGCTCCCCTACAGAAGGCCCAGGTGAGGCGACGTCACAGGCTCTTGCTGATAGATTAAGTAGATTTAACTGTAGATGGCTACATTAGTTAAAGGTAAACCAGGTTGAGGTCTCACAACAAAAAATCTATTTACCCACATTATACCTGGTAACGATATTACAAATGGCTGAATACGTTTGCATCTAGGCATCTTGTTTCTAATGCAGAACCAAGTGGGCTTTAATGAACTTTTTTTCCTTACTCTCTTTCCGCTCTCTCGTTCCTACGTAGATCGTGAACATGGTGAAGAACTCTAAAGGCAGCCCTATTACCCTCTCCATCGGAGATGGAGCCAACGATGTCAGTATGATCCTGGAGGCACACATTGGCATCGGTAAGACGCTGTGATATCACTATAGATTCAAATTAGGAAATGTTTAATATTGAAGTTGTTTCAAATTAAATTCAGTTGAGATGCAAAAGTGTGTGTTTTCCCTGATCTTCCGTGTCTCAGGTATAAAAGGTAAAGAGGGTCGCCAGGCAGTGAGGAACAGTGACTATGCCATCCCTAAACTCAAGCACCTGAAGAAACTGTTACTGGGACACGGGCACCTCTACTACGTTCGGATCGCCCACCTGGTGCAATACTTCTTCTACAAGGTAGGTGGCAGCACTGAAATGTAGGCACCATAACTTACTGTGCTTATGTTAACTGAGGATCATAAGTATTGGTCACATCAGATGAGGTCAAGGTTCGGTCATTGTTTGGAGCTATAAAACCTAATTCTGTGTTGCTGCCAAAAGAAAAAGCATTAGATATGAGGATTATGTGGAAGTAATATGCAGGGATTTTCCTGCCATTTTAAAACCTTGGGCGGGCCGCCTAAGCGTTTTTTCGGTAAGCCTAAATCCAAAGTGTAAAATAAAACATTTGTTAATTTTCTGGATGTAAAAATGCTTTGTGTCAAATGAAACTACTAAAAGCAGATATGTAAGTATGTAGAAAAGATAATGAAACTACATATTTTTTAAATAATATAATCTTTAGGAACTAACAATCACCAAAATAAAAGCTAGACAGTCAGGGTGAATTGAAAATTCCATAAACACTAAATTTATCAGTAATGATTTTGTTATTATCTTTGAGCAAAAGAACACCGAATTAGCCATGGCGAATTGCAGGAAAGGAGCTTTAAAACGGCAACATTTTCTCTCCGCTTCATGGAGAACTGTGTAGAATGGCAGGACGTTGGCGTAAACATGCTAATATTTCTCTACACCACCATGATGGGGGCCTCTAAAATGTTATCGTAAATTCAGCTGAATAGAGGATGTGAGCAGAGTGGAGTGTACGTCATTTGACTGGAGCGGATTTTCAACACGTTGGCGCGTCAGTCTTCTTGCTCCAATTTCACCATGGTACTACTCAGCCATGAACTCTGGGCATGCTCTGCCCAGCATTTTCCATTTCCTTCACCACTCTTCTTTTTAGGTTGGCCTATTCTGTTGTATTTATTTATCTTACCCCAACGCTAATGTGCAAGAGATGTTGATATGAGTCGACCGAGAAATAGATCACACAGCCTGTGTAATTTGATAGCAAGACGACGAATGAGTCCAGCAGCAGCATCGGACCCGTTTAGATCTTTAAATAGCCCATTGCAAAAAAATAGAAATAAATAAAGAGTAAGTTTGTAACTGTGCTAAAGTTGTATCAACTGTAAAATGTTAGCTCAGCAGAGCCACAGATGTACAGAGTAAATCTTACTGATGTTGATAAAGGACACTGCTCAAGCCCATGTGATTTAGATGACACCCAGACACCAAAGTTCTCCACCATCAAAGAACATGTCCATTACCTTTTGATGTGTCTAACCTCAGGTTCCTTTCCCCCTCTCACTTACTTACAGAACCTCTGCTTCATCTTACCTCAGTTCTTGTACCAGTTTTTCTGTGGATCTTCCCAGCAAGTGAGTACTGCACTGCGTCCTGCTGAGGCCCCTCTCCTCTCTCTGAGATTCAAAGATTCTCTAAACATGAAATAGCAGAGTATCTCATTGAATCCCAGCACCTTCTCCAGTCTACGCCCATATTCTTTCCCTCTGGTTGACCTGACACTCCCTCTCTCCTGGAGTGGCTGCAGTCTTATATTTATTTATATATATATGACAGTACCAGTCAAAAGTTTGGACACACCTGCTCATTCCAGGGTATTTCTTTATTTTTTACTATTTTCTACATTGTAGAATAATAGTGAAGACATCAAAACTATGAAATAACACACATGGAATCATGTAGTAACCAAAGTTTTAAACATTATATATTCTTCAATGTAGCCACCCTTTGCCTTGATGACAGCTTTGCACAATCTTGGCATTCTCTCAACCAGCTTCATGAGGTAGTCACATGGAATGCATTTCAATTAACAGGTGTGCCTTGTTAGGTTGTGGAATTTCTTTCCTCAATGTGTTTGAGCCAATCAGTTGTGTTGTGACAAGGTAGGGGTGGTATACAGAAGATAGCCCTATTTGGTTTCAAGTGCAGTCGCAAAAACCATCAAGCGCTATGATGAAACTGGCTCTCATGAGGACCGCCACCTGAAAGGACGACCCAGAGTTACATCTGCTGCAGAGGATAAGTTCATTAGCGTTACCAGCCTCAGAAATTGCAGCCCAAATAAAGGGTTCAGAGTTCAAGTAACAGACACATCTCAACATCAACTGTTTAGAGGAGACTGCGTGAATCAGGCCTTCATGTTCGAATTGCTGCAAAGAAACCACTACTGAAGGACACCAATAAGAAGAGACTTGCTTGGGCCAAGAAAACAAGCAATCGACATTAGACCAGTGGAAATCTGTCCTTTGGTCTGATGAGTCCAAATTTGAGATTTTTGGTTTCTAACCGCCGTGTCTTTGAGACGCAGACTAGGTGAACGGATGATCTCCGCATGTGTGGTTCCCGCCGTGAAGCATGGAGGAGGAATTGTGATGTTGTTTTGCTGGTGACACTGTCTGTAATTTATTTTGAATTCAAGTCACACTTAACCAGCATGGCTACCACAGCATTCTGCAGCGATACGCCATCCCATCTGGTTTGCGCTTAGTGGGACTATCAATTGTTTTTCTACAGGAAAATGACCCAACACACATCCAGGCTGTGTAAGGGCTATCTGACCAAGAAGGAGAGTGGTGGAGTGCTGCATCAGATGATCTGGCCTCCACAATCACCCGACCTCAACACAATTGTGATGGTTTGGGATGAGTTGGACCGCAGAGTGAAGAAAAAGCAGCCAACAAGTATATGTGTGAACTCTTTAAGACTGTTGGAAAAGCATTCCAGGTGAAGCTGGTTGAGAGAATGCCAAGAGTGTGCAAAGCTGTCATCAAGGCAAAGGGTGGCTACTTTGAAGAATCTAAAATATATTTTGATTTGTTTAACCCTTTTTTTGGTTACTACATGAAACCCTTGAATGAGTAGGTGTGTATGTATATATGGCGTTCATATACAATATGACTAGTACATCCCTTGGTTACATCGCGTAAGTCTTCGCCATTTTAGGCAATGTATTCATTCTTTTGGCACATGTTTAGCTCTCGCAGGAGAGGGTACACATCTCTTAGTATACCCAGCTAACTTCTGATATATAAACTCGGTCTAAGCATCTCCTTTTAAAAGATTCCCCCCAGCTTAGACCTGCTCTCTCAGAACCATCTGTGTGCATATATCAAAGGATGTCTTCGGCATGTAGCCACACACCAACAGGCTCGACACTATAGAGCCCTCTTCCTGTGTTAGGTGGTGGTTGTGTGTTTGCCAATGCATGTGTGCGAAAGTGAGCTCTCTCCTCTCTGTGTAATTAACCCCTGGGTTCCCAATCCCTCCTGCGCCCCCCCCCCCTTCCTTCCCCCATCCTCCCCAGCCCCTCTACGACGCAGCCTATCTGACGATGTACAACATCTGTTTTACCTCAATGCCTATCCTGGCCTACAGCCTCTTGGAGCAGCACATCTGTATGGAGGTCCTGATGAGCAACGCCACCCTCTACAGGTAGGTTCGGGAACTACACTTTTTATTCTGCACCTACATAGAAAATGCACTAGCTATGCTTCTAGTGTGATAATGACAACACAAGCAAGTGGTTTCAACCCTCCGTCTTTGTGTTCTTGTGGTCCTCCCTTCCTACCCTCTTTTCTCTCTCCTTTTCTCTCCTTAGGGACGTAGCAAAGAACGCCATGTTGCGTTGGGGCCCCTTCCTGTACTGGACCCTACTTGGGGTCTACCAGGGCCTCCTGTTTTTCTTTGGTGTCCGCTTTCTCTTTAGTAACCCCGCCCTGCAGGACAATGGCCAGGTGTTTGGAAATTGGTCGTACGGAACAATTGTTTTTACTGTCCTCGTCTTCACCGTTACGCTAAAGGTGAAGCACATTTGAACTTAATAGTGTTATTGAAATACATTTTCAGACCAGTGATACCACTTTCTTCTGTTTGTGGTTCTAGCTGGCTATGGACACGCGCCATTGGACGTGGATCAATCACTTTGTCATCTGGGGCTCGCTGGCCTTCTACGTGTTCTTCAGCTTCTTCTGGGGAGGAATCATATGGTGAGGACGGGAGCATCTGACACATACGTCAATCAGTGTTAGTGGTGGGCTGGAGCAAAAGCCTGCTCGTTGTGTAGTGCTCCTGAACCGTGGTTGGTGACCGCTCTATTTGGACTGACCTGTGTGATTGTTGTTAACTCTCTCCCTCCCGTCAGGCCCTTCCTTCGGCAGCAGCGTCTCTACTTTGTGTTTGCTAACATGCTGAGCGCTGTGTCGGTCTGGCTGGTCATCATTCTCCTCATCCTGCTCAGCCTGCTGCCTGAGATCCTGCTGCTGGTCCTCCGCAAGCCGCGCTGGCCCCACTCTCGACAGGTACTGTACACACACACACACACACACACACACACACACACACACACACACACATCTAGCTCTCGATCTGTATATCGTTTTGATGTCCAAGGGAAAAACAACTGTTCAAAACACTTCATATTAGTTTTCCTGTGTTTGTATCCTTCATCATTTCTACAGACTTTATCCTTTGTGTCAGATGCTTAGATATTTCTGTTAATGCATTATAACAGTCTCATAATTGACATTTTGTCCTTGCAAGTAGCCGCTTGTGTCTTCTTGAAGATTCGGGCATGCTTGACAGAGCCCATCACTCTAAACATACATTAAAGAGCTCCTCCATAGCGGTCTGATTTGTGTTGTTGACATGGATGGAGATCAGAGGAATAATCTAATTTCCCCCCCCTTCTCCCCTCTGAGGCCAGTATCCCTGGTATAGCCTGTCTCTTAACTCCCCAATAGGCAAATTAGTTATCCTTCAAAGTATTAGTAATGGATTTTTTAACCGACATATCCTCATACAAATCCTTTTTTGTATGACCGATTAGATGTAAATGTTTTATATTTACCAATGAACGATACTGAACAAAAATATAAACTTTACATGTGACAATTTCAAAGCTTTTGCTGAGTTACAGTTCGTATAAGGAAATAAGTCAATTTAAATGAATTCATTATGCCCTAATTTATAGATGTCACATAACCGGGCAGGGGCACAGCCATGTTTCTCCACAAAAGGGCTTTATTACAGACAGACATTTCTGGGATCTTCTATTTCAGCTCATGAAACATGGGACCAACACTTCACATGTTGCGTTTTATATTTTTGTTCAGTGTAGATATAGGCACACACACACACACACACACACACACACACACACACACACACACACACACACACACACACACACACACACACACACATATATATATGGGTGTGCTGTTATTTGTGCACCATGGAACTCTATCACTTCTATGGTTCAAAGACATGTAATAAAATGTCATTTATTTGTAGGTTGTTTCTGCTAGCACGTAAAATAAGTTAACATTTCATTTAATTCAGAGCAAGAAAAGTCACATTTAACCCACCATACCAATACACTTCTAATGGTAAGAGTCTAACCTGATACCAATGAGGAACATTGTTGAAAGTTCTAGGGCCTCGGCAGCAAAGGCCAACCCTCTTGCCGCACTTATCTCCGATACTCTGTTTTAATACATTCGTTCTACTCTTTTTCTCCCTCTGTTTCACTCCCTTTTATCGCCTCTTCTGTTTCTCTCTTTCTATCCTGCCTGCTTTGCCACAGATCAAGCAACGGCTTCCTTCGTCGGGAACGTCCACTATCTTCATGCTGTCGCAGACCGCCAGCACTCACAGCTTCTCCTGGAGTGACTGAGGTCTCTCTCTCTCTCTCTCTCTGTATGCTCTTTACCTCCTCTCTCCTCTCCTCCTATCTATCCTGTCCTGCTTGCCAGATTCCTCCCTCTTCCTGCCTTTAACATGACTCAGGTGGTGTCCTATAACACCCAGCATCTGCCCTCCCTTGACAGGTTAGGCCTTCTAGAGGTTCCCAGTTTAGATCATAGTGATGTTAAATGGATGGTAATTTTTTTTTTTTGAAGGTTCTAACCGCTGTCCAGACTGGGTGGTACCATTTTGCTATGCCAGGACAATTTGAGAATCTTTATGTAAATGCTGGATTGCCCAATGCCCTGCCTTCTGTCACTTACCCAGCAACTGTGCTGTTTGGTTTGGTGCTGAAATCATGGCATCGTGCTATGTCTACTTCAGTATGTCCGAGTGCATCGGTCATTGTGTCTTAGCTGCCTGTGTTGCCCCTGTGCCTGCTGTCTCTGCATGCCTGTCCAGTTGAATGCGGCACGCCAACACACGAGGTTAACCTGCATGCCAGTGTGCCCCAGACAACCCCATACCCTGGACCCCACCACAACCGCAATGGGCCACTACAGAGATGTGTGTTGCTCTAAATGCGTGTCTGAAGTCAGAAGTATTTGGAAGGCTGTACCAATAATGTGTATTAGCTTAGTTTGGCCTTTATAGAATAGAGATTAACAGCACTTAAACAACGAGATCTTCCTAAACATTGACTTGTCCCTCCTGACAAACATTAGGTTGAGGAGAGCGTATTCGCCAGGGAGAGTATGTGTGTTTTAAACGACATTTCATTGTCCACTTGCTGTCTTGTAAGTCTCTGTCAGCGCCGAGGTGTCATTAGTGTCTCTTGCCTAACCCTTCCAGAAGAAGCTGGTGATTCAGTCGGGCGAGGGGGAAACCCGCTCTTCAGCCAGGCCCCTGCTAATGCGAACCTTTTCAGACGAGTCCAATACTATGCTATGAACAGGTACCAGCCCCAACTCTGCGGCCTAGTTAAACCAATCAGATAACCCCCTTGAAACAAACCCTTTAGCAGCCTATATCTGCCGGGGCCCATTACCCCTTAACTGTAACCAGAATCCAGTATTCTACTCCAAATCCTGCTTTCTGTGCCTTCAAGAATGAGGATCCTTTTTTAAGAACTCGGTTCAGCCCTCTATCACTTACCATAACCCATACTTCCTGTGTGGTGAACTCTTATTGGTTGGCTGAAAAGTGTGTTCGTCATAATGTCTGCTTCATATTTTGCTTGTGATATGTGTACATACAGGTAACTGACAAAATAAAGGAATCACTTGAGTAAATGAGGGATACAAAGTATATTGAAAGCAGGTGCTTCCGCACAGGTGTGCTTGCTGAGTTAATTAAGCAATTAACATCCCATCATGCTTAGGGTCAGTTATAAAAATTCCCAGTTATCCATTATTTTTGCTACCATGGCCAGAAGAGAGCTCAGTGACTTGTAAAGATGGGTCTCAAAGGAGCGTAGGGGGATTACTGCATTTTTTATTTTTTTTATTAAAAAAAAGTTTTGTTAGATTAAATAATCCGGTTTCCCGTAAATGCATTGTGGGTTGAATGCTTTAACACAGAAGAAAACAATTAATCAATGCCCCATGATGGTAGTGACTGCCCTTTACAGTTTTAACCATTTATTCACATTGCTTGAATATATACAGAAATATTTTATTTGACTTTATTATTTCATTCCAAGTCATCTTATCTCTAAAGAGCTACTGCTTATGCTGTCTGACAAAATCACTATTTTAGTAGTTCTTCAAAGTAAATAAGGCAAACTTTAATGACTGCTGAATACCAACTATCACACTTGGATCATATATTTTCAGGTTGACACCTTGCAAAGCAACTGCTCTCTATCCCCCTCAATCAAGCATTCTTCTATCTCTTCTCTCCATGTCTGCCCCTCACAATTTTTTACATTTTATTTAACCTTTATTTAACTAGGCAAGTCAGTTAAGAACAAATTGTTATTTTCAATGACGGCCTGGGTTAACTTCCTTATTCAGGGGCAGAACGACATATTTTTACCTTGTCAGCTCGTGGATTCGATCTTGCAACCTTTTGGTTACTAGTCCAACGCTCTAACCACTAGGCTACCTGCTGCCCCTAACCTAATGTAGCAGGTGTAAAATAAACACAGACCGGACACGTAGGCACAATGGATTGTAGTTAATTATCACGTTTTCTGCTCTAAACTATTTAGAATATTTGCTCGTTGGAAACCACAACTCCTTACTGCGTAGCACAGTTTGGCCTTGATCTGATTCATCTCTAGAGAAACTGCAAAATATTGACATTGAGCTCACAGGGAAAAAATAATTTAACTGACATTAGTCAATTAGTTTGAAAACCAAAAAATAACCAACATTTCAGATAATCGCTCAGCATGTGTCTCACCATATCTCAGCCCAATTGAACACTTCTGGAAGATTCAGGAGCGGCGCCTGAGACAGTGTTTTCCAACCTCAACAAAACCTCATTATGGAATTTCTCATGGAAGAATGGTGTCCCATCCCTCCAATAGATTCTGAAGTGTCTGGAACTCTATCCCAGGGATGGAACTGTGTTGGGGTCTCAACTTACTGTTGCGAGTTAGAATAGTAGAATACACGAGGTGCAATTTCAAAATTGGTTGAGCATCAGCAGTAAGTCCCTGATTTAGTCAGTCAATTAGCCCATGTCAGCAATTCTTTGGGGGGGGATTGCTAAATTGGTTTTGTGGCCAGCTACCTAAACTTGTTATCATGGTCGAATTACCTGCTGCGGGGGACCCCATTGATTTTGTAAGTCAGTCTCACTCTGAAATAATATTAAAAACTGCAAACATTTCTCACTAAAATGTTTTGCTCACAGAGGGGGTGTATGGATTTGGGGTCATGGACCCACGAGCAACTGCGACCCCTCATGATGAGTTTATATATTGTGTCCCCCGCCCCATGAAAGTTGCCCATCCCTGATCTGTATCAAGGCACATTGAAGCTGTTCTGATGGCTCGTAGTGGCCCAATGCCCTATGAAGACACTATGGTGTGTCCTTAAATTATTGCAGTTACCTGTACATGCTGTACGTCCTTATGGACAAAGTTAAGTCAAAAGATTTAGATTAACATTCAGTCAGTTGAAAGTTTTTAAGGCGTCGCCAGGACAATGATGAATGCTCCTTTCAGCCTCCAAGTAGACGAACTGCTCATTGTGTCCTTGCATGTGCTCTTTTTAATGATTTCATGTTACCTTTTTGAAATAAAATATCAAGTCTCCCGTGGATGGGGATTCGTTTGTGTACATGTTAAAAGGGTGAATGTGAGTAAGTCTGTTTTGGTTTTTCTTTCGGCTCCATGTATGTAATTAAACATTGCAGGCCTCGTCATCTGCCATTTTTATTTCTCCCCTCATGGCGTTGTCATTTATGTGGTGGTTGTATTATATATATTTTTTTACCCTGGTTGCATGTGCAATAACATGCTTGTGTGTCACTGGCGCCTCGTGTTTTTTCATTTGCAAGTGCTTCATTCTAAGTGGCGACTATCGAGCTTAGCTGACTGCATGTTATGCCATTGCTTTGCCAGGTATATTAAATGTTGAGCTTACTACTGAACGTCGTCTGAGGGTTTGGGTTCCATTTATTGGAATGGCAGTGAAGTGTTAACACCAGGCTTTACGTTCCCATCCCTCATCTTCATTTAACCTGTTTATCTGTTCTTCCCAGCCTTCAGAGGACGGACTCCTACAGACATCCAGGTAAAACAAGGGGCTAATCTCGCATGTCTAACCCCTCGGTTATTGCTCATGGTCATGGGTGTCTTGGGTTCCCGTCACTTCACCAGAATCCTGGTTGATGATCACGTTCAATCAGAGCAATAGACATTCAATGATAGATTCCAGCTGATCTCTGTTTTCAGGGGAGGTGTGTCCAATCGATTTTTTTCTGGGGGTATGTTGTCAATTCTCCTCGTCAATCCTATCCTTTTTAATGCTGTCGGTGTCATGGTGTGGCTGGGTCTTGCCACCATCCAGTGGTTGGCAATTGGCAGGAGCAGGTTTCTGTTTATAGAGGTGGACTGACTTCTGTGTGTGTGTTTTGTATGTCCTCTCCAGATCGCTGCCGTCACGCCCTTGTCCTACAAGCACCTGAAGGAGCGGGAGTAAAGGGCACAAAGGAGGATCAACTACCCTGCCCATGGCACTCTGGCTGCCTGAACTTTTGCCTGATCTAAAAAGCAAATGGAAAACAACGTAATAGAAATGATAAAAGACCCAGGGATGACTCCAGCAGTGTTTTGACTGAGTATTCCACTGCTCCCTCCGTCCTTCCCCCTCTTCCTGTCTCCCTCTGCATGTCTGCAGTGCAGATTGCTGCAGCACAGGCCATTTTTACCACGTTTTTACTGGACTCTTCAAACATGAGAGGCATGAGTTTCCGGAGTTTATTTTTCTGTCCTTTGAATACTACGATTGCGGGGGGGGCGGAAATGCGTACACAGCTGCCTTGTCAGAAGTACTCCTACGGTCGGCTGTGTTCTAACATGCAGCCACACCTCCACTGTCCCAGAATGATTCATCTGCATGAAACTAAGGAGGCCTCATGAATGCCACATTCCACTTGTTATTTGTATTTTTCTGCAAGGTTTGTGTTATTTTTTAAAATTAAATGTCACCTAACTTTCTGAAACAAAAATTCCACTGCACCAGATCCAAATCATAGTTTATAAGTTACATGATTCCAGTCAAGTCCAATGCAAAGACAGCATATTCACTCAGGGCAGACTGCACTGAACACAGGTTACTGGATGTCTTCAAAATGTCTTTGCCTTGAATACTGAGTGTTTTTAGAGCACAACCCCCTACTGGGTTAAGTCTCTATTTTCCCATCTCCCCAAAGTGTGTGATGAATCGAAATGACTGGTAATGAGTTGTGCTTGCCAACATTTCTACCTGGTTCAGTGTTTGTTGCATGACTTGAATCTTCCCACCTTAAGGCCGGTGATCGTTTAAGAAAATCCCAAATGTATTGAAAATTAATATGTGCTGTGTATCGCTTAACCTGTTTGAATATCTAAAGCTTGATGCCAAAAATGTGTCTGAGCTGGGGAGATGCAAGTGTCATGCCCAGCGCCGTCCAAATGATTTCAAACTATGTTGCTGAGAGAGTGTGTGTATCTGTGCCCAGCAGCACAATTATACTGGATGGGAATCATGGCCTCAAAGCAACCTGTGTGTGTTACATTGAGACACGTTTAACCAGGATACCTGGATCTACCTTGTACATTTAGCATGTGGTTGTCATGACCTGTCCTCTAAAGGACTTCAGGGGTTCTGTGGAGCACGCACACACCTATGGATCCAAACATGCACTAAAAGCCTAAAATGAGTGATATTTGTCCCATTACCAGTTAGTGTTGTTTGTCAAAGGTGTGCTGATGTTGGTGGGTAAAGATCCCAACTTCAGACTTCCTCTTTCGTGTCACCATAGGTAATGCCACTGTGAGGCTTTCTACCCACCTGCTACCATAGATGTTCATGTATCTCCAGTTACGCTGTCTGAGATGGGTTTCTTACAGAAAGACGGTTCTGACTTCTAGCGTTAGTGCTTCATACATTCCATTTCTACATGCCATGAGTTTGAATCACTTTTAGACACTATATGGGAAGATGTTTTGGAACATGTGAAAATCTATTTGACATATTTATTGTTCTGTGTAATTTTACTCACAAATTGTATATTTTTATTACATGAATCTTTTTTTTTGTAGCGAATGATCGGCCTTGTGCTTCTTCAGTATGCCTGTGTCACTTCAGACCAGATGTGTGCCCAGTGCTAACCCATATAATCTGTATCTCACACACGCACCCTGCAGGTATATCCTACCTTACACCTCTACTATATCCTCTCCCTCCACCGGTCTGGTCGCAGGTCGGATCACAGAGCACCGGTTAGATCAGTTCAGTCATATCCAGCCTTGGAATGGAGCTTCTTCTATGTTTGCCACAGAGGGATATGCCTGGGAGTAGGTGCCCTATTGGCACCTCTAGTCTCTTAAAGGCCATAACAGGTCGTGTACAGCCGTCATGTAGCTATTACAGTATCTCCTCATATGATGATTAGCATCACTGATGGTTGTAGTTCCTAAGTTGAGTATCCTTAGTCCAGATGGGCTCCATTCCAGCTCCTTAGTGGTTGGAGATACTGTAATAGCTACATGAGGCCTGTACATGACCTGTGACGTACTGAGCATGTGCAGCCTGGTGCCCCCTCCCCTCTGTCACACTTGGCAGAATTCAAGACATGGCTCCCATGCCAAATGTGATTTACCGTACTTCCATCAACCTCATATTTAACTTAACTTTCAGTTAAGAAAAAATTCCTATTTTCAATGACGGCCTAGGAGCAGTGTGTTAACTGCCTGTATCACATGCTGTACCATCTTGTGGAGGAGAAAATTATATATTTACCTTGACTTCAAGGGTCTAGAGTTTCCAGAGGGTTGTCTACACCAGATGGCTGTAATACGGGGAACCCTTTGTAATGTTTCCTTTTGAAACACTAAAGCTATGAGGAGTATGGACTGTGCTCAGACTAACGTGAAGACACCGGTGGACTTTCACCTACCTGGGCTCGGTGTCCTAGGTCAGTCGGGTAGGAGGACTTTCTGTATGTTTTAAAAAACAAAAACAAACCTTTAACATTACATCGGAGATGCTAAAATGCTTTAAAAAAGTATTGGATACTCATGTTTGGCCTGACAAAATACGTAAAATAATTGATTGTATTTTAAATGCAACCTTTTTCCAGCTACTTTTGTAAGAATAATCAAAACGTCCAAAAAAAGCACGAGAGGCTGGGTGAATGTGGAGAATGACCCTGTCCGCGGGTGACTGCTGTGGTGGGGTGCCTTAGGTTCTACGGGCACAAAATGGGCACTTCACATCTGGCCCCTCAGTCTCCAGCCTCGGCACTCTGAACGTCCGATCTGAATGTACCACTTTAAGACCAGTATGTTCAACAGTTTTTCTGCAATAAAACACTGTTTTGAAGAAAACTTGTTCTGTTTTTATGAATGAATTTGTGGTATGTTAGTCATCTTGTGTATCAACAAGCATACTAAGATAGGTCTGTTGGGGGAGGGGCGGGTGTGCGACGCCAGACTAAGCAGATACTCTGTGGTAATGAGGTAGATGAGAGGCTTAACTGGAACGACCGTGCTGCGGCTGAAGGCTAGAGCCCAGACCACCGCCAACTGCACCCCGCCACTCAACCTGCCACCACAGCACCACCCGACACACCACATCCCTGTGAGTGACCTACTCTGTGGGTTTGTTTGTATAATTGTGTGTACTGTACTCCCTCTGTGGATATGTGTACATTGTGTGCCTGAGTTCTGATTGGTTGAGGGGAGAGTGAAGCGCTGTCACTATGTGCACAATGACACCTGTTCATGTTCCTGTGTCTTTTGTTTGAATGTGTCTGTGTGCACTTGCATGGGCAGAACAATTTGTTGGCTTAGAGCAAGGGAGAATAATGTGCTGTTTACTATGCCTCGATTGACGCGTTAACGTGTAGTACATGGTTCTGTGTGAGTATCAGAAGGTTAAGTAGGAGGGCGCGTTAAAAGTAGCAGGTTCCACCTCAAAAAGCACGAGAGAATTCGACATCCGTCATCTCGGATTGTTCTGAAATCGTTTGTTAGATACAGATAAGATTAGCATTCCTGCAACATTTTGTTGAAATACAGCATTATTTGATCTATGTTAACTTAAGCTAATTGATTGCATCCAAATTGGCCATTTACATTTATAGGATTTGTATAATATACAATAAATATACAGTTGAAGTTGGAAGTTTACGTACACCTTAGCCAAATACATTTAAACTCAGTTTTTCACAATTCCTGAAATTGAATCATAGTAGAAATTCACAGTCTTAGGTCAGTTAGGGTCACCACTTTATTTTAAGAATGTGAAATGAGAGAATGGTTTATTTCAGCTTTTATTTCTTTCATCACATTCCCAGTGGGTCAAAAGTGTACATATACTCAATTAGTATTCGGTAGCATTGCCTTTAAATTGTTTAACTTGGGTCAAACATTTCAGGTAGCCTTCCACAAGCGTCCCACAATAAGTTGGGTGAATTTTGGCCCATTTCTCCTGACAGAGCTGGTGTAACGGAGTCAGATTTGTAGGCCTCCTTGCTCGCACACACTTTTACAGTTCTGCCAATAAATCTATAGGACTGAGGTCAGGGCTTTGTGATGGCCACTCCAATACCTTGACTTTGTTGTCCTTAAGCCATTTTGCCACAACTTTGGAAGTATGCTTGGGGTCATTGTCCATTTGGAAGACCCATTTGCGACCAAGCTTTAACTCCACCTTTTTCCTCCAACCAGTTCTATTTTTGTTTAATCAGACCAGAGGACATTTCTTCAAAAAGTACAATCTTTGTTCCCATGTGCAGTGCAAACCGTAGTCTGGCTTTTTTTATGGCGGTTTTAGAGCAGTGGCTTCTTCCTTGCTGGGCGGCTTTTCAGGTTATGTCGATATAGGACTCATTTTACTGTGGATATAGACACTTTTGTACCCGTTTCCTCCAGCATCTTCACAAGGTCCTTTGCTGTTGTTCCGGGATTGATTTGCACTTTTCGCACCATAGTACGTTCATCTTTAGGAGACAGAACGTGTCTCCTTCCGGAGCGGTATGACAGCTGCGTGGTCCCATGGTGTTTATACTTGTGTACTATTGTTTGTACAGAAGAACATGGTACCTTCAGGCGTTTGGAAATTGCTCCCAAGGATGTGGACTTGTTGAGGTTTTTCTGAGGTCTTGGCTGATTTCTTTTGATTTTCCCATGATGTCAAGCAAAGAGGCACTGAGTTTGAAGGTAGGCCTTGAAATACATCCACAGGTAAACCTCCAATTGACTCAAATGATGTCAATTAGCCTATCGGAAGCTTCTAAAGCCATGACATCATTTTCTGGAAATTTCCAAGCTGTTTACAGCCAACTTAGTGTATGTAAACTTCTGACCCGCTGGAATTGTGATACAATGAATTATGAGTGACATAATCTGTAAACAATTGTTGGAAAAATTACTTGTCATGCACAAAGTAGATGTACTAACCGACTTGCCAAAACTATAGTTAGTTAACAAGAAATTTGTGGAGTTTTTGAAAAACAAGTTTTATTGACTCCAACCTAAGGGTATGTAAATCTCTGACTTCAACTGTGGTACTTAACATCATATATGGGACCAAACTTTTTACTAAATATGAGTTAGACATGAGGAATTCAAAGGAATGGTCAAAAGCCACCAACGAACACCCCCAACAATGAGTTTATGTAGTATCAGTTCTCTATCTGACAAGTAGTATTTTTATTTATTTAACTACGCAAGTCAGTTAACAACAAATTCTTATTTACAATGACGGCCTACTTGTGAAGCCCACCCCTCCCTTAACCCAGACGACTCTGGGCCAATTGTGCACCGCCCTATGGAGCTGTTCAGAGTATTGCTTCTTCATCCTGTGTAATGTATTCCCAGTGAATTTGGTTAAAAAAAAGTTAGAAGATTTACTGTCATACCTTGCCAATAGACTGTTTACAGGGTAAGAGAACCGAAGAAACCGAGAAACAGTCTGGGTGACTTATCCCTTTAACATTGAGGGAGATTCTTAAAATGTATCACTTAATAGCAAGAACAGCACCATCTAGTGGGCAGAACCTGGTATGATCAGTATGTAGGATGGGACATAAACCTAACAGCAGTGACTAATTTCTCTGAACAGTGGGGGGGGGGGGGGGGACATCACCAAATTTACTGAGAATACATTACATAGGATGAAGAAACAATGCTCTGAGCCACAGCTCCATACTACTTGTCAGCCATAGAGAACAGATACTGTATACTCGTTGTTGGGTTGGGTGGGTGGTGTTTGACCGTTTGTTTTGGATTCCTCATGTCTTACTCATCGTTAGTAAAAGTTCAGTCCAAATCGGATGTAAGGTACTATATTTATTAAATAAATGAGTCAATTACATTTAAAATTGCCAATTTGGTTACAATCAATTAGCTTGATGTTTCAGAAATCAAATTATATTTGAACAAAATAATGTTGCAGAAATGCTAATGTTTCTAACCATACAAGACAATTGTCATGGCTTGCTGAAATGACATGGAATGACTCTAGTGTCCGATAGCCCAGCATGATACTGTACGCATTAGGTCAGTTATTCAGAGCTGTGCGGCATCAGCCCACATTCTGCTACAGGAATCTAACGGCCACTAAGACGAGGAAAACAGAAAGGAGTCTTAAGTGAGCGAGAAAGTTGGGAGGGAGTTGGCAGTGTGTCAGGACTGTAGCCACTGTGCCTCGGCAGCGGCAGAGCTGACGCACTAAAACCCAGACGGAGAGGGATAAGGGGAGGGCACAGAGAGAGAGCGGGCGAGAATCCCCAGTGTCCATAAGGATGGGGCAGTGTTTATTTTGACGTGGCAGACTGGATTTCATTACTGGTTAGTGGCTTCAGTTTAGAACAAGGCACTCCCCCACTGCACTCTGGATGTGAGTGTGTATTTCTCTCTCTGTCTCTGTCTCTCTGTCTCTGTCTCTTTCTCTCTGTGTGTGTGAGGGAGAAGTGCTTCGTTGCAGCAGGACTCTGCCTTGTACACAGTAGCCAGAAAACCTACCATATATTTCACTTCTTCCTCTGTGCGGTTCTGTGGATGCGCTCGATGCGGCTCAAGGTGACTCAGGATTCCCGAGCCAGCGCCAGGGAGCATCCGGACTGGATCCCTAGACCTCCAGGGACAAGTGGGCTGAAGCTTCCTCTCTACCTCCACCTGGAAGTGGAGTTGGACTGCGGAGAGGACTGTAGGATAGTCGGGAGGATGTGAGGCCTTGACAGCAGCCGATATCCACCACCAGGCCTACTAGTGTCCAGTCCAGCCCTGTGGGGGGGCAAGGGAATGGGCCCGGTTTCACTGCAGGTGGAGACTGAACAGGAGCAGAAGCCAGAGGGAGAAATGGAGTGCTACCATAGCCTTCTGCAGGCTGGCTCTCAGCTGGAGAACACACTGCAGCGTGAGTACCTCTCCTGTACTGCCCGTACATCACCCCCTCTCACTGGCATACATATTGTGGTATATGGAGATATATAATGCAATGTTAAGTATGGTATATGGAAACATAACGGTGTCATAATAGAAACTCTTTCAAGCATAATGGCAGTTTAAGGTCTATATTGTGTGTTGTTGATTGGATGGTTTCTGCTGCATTCCAGCAGTGGGTCCCAACGTAGCCATGCAGGGATTAGTTGGGGGATAGTTTTCATCCATAGCGATCATACGTAGACGAGATATTTGTAAGTACACTCCACATCTGGGTGTGTTTGGTGAAATGCCAAACAAACCGTTCCGTCAGTGAAATGTAATAAAAGATGGATGTATTGTGTGACTGAGTTGATTAGGGAAACTATCAAGGCAGAGTTCTGTATGGTTGCTCGCAGCTTTTTGAAGTCTAGTCATGAACAAGGGCAGCCAGATGGACAGATTGGAAAATGAAATAATGAAAACAAGTGGCACTGCATCCCTGTCATGCTACAGAAAACAGACAAGGTGATAAACAGTGCCCATGTCTTTTACACCCTTCTCCTCTATCCTTTAGTTTCTATTGGAATCAAGTGCATGAGGAGGAAAGGGCTGTTTTCTTTGGAGATGTAGTGACAGTTTGTTGGACTCAGTCTGGGTACTGCTCCTGGATGGTGGTGATTTGTAGCTGTAGTAAACTGGATTCTCTACTCTGTAGAGGACTAGTAGGATTGTGTTGGTAAACCCTCTTTGGCACTGCTTTGTTGTTGTGGAGCCCTGCTAGCTTGTTTACTGACCCTGTACTTTCCCTGGGAAGCGGGGTTGCCCCCGACCCTGTCCCTGTACTTCCCCTGGGACGCGGGGTTGTCCCCGACCCTGTCCCTGTACTTCCCCTGGGAAGCGGGGTTGTCCCTGACCCTGTCCCTGTACTTCCCCTGGGAAGCGGGGTTGTCCCCGACCCTGTCCCTGTACTTCCCCTGGGAAGCGGGGTTGTCCCCGACCCTGTCCCTGTACTTTCCCTGTGTGGTGGTGTTGTCCCTGTACTTCCCCTGGGAAGCGGGGTTGTCCCCGAAACTGTCCCTGTACTTCCCCTGGGAAGCGGGGTTGTCCCCGACCCTGTCCCTGTACTTCCCCTGGGAAGCGGGGTTGTCCCCGACCCTGTCCCTGTACTTCCCCTGGGAAGCGGGGTTGTCCCCGACCCTGTCCCTGTACTTCCCCTGGGACGCGGGGTTGTCCCCGACCCTGTCCCTGTACTTCCCCTGGGAAGCGGGGTTGTCCCCGACCCTGTCCCTGTACTTCCCCTGGGAAGAGGGGATTGTCCCCGACCCTGTCCCTGTTACTTCCCCTGGGACGCGGGGTTGTCCCCGACCCTGTCCCTGTACTTTCCCTGTGTGGTGGTGTTGTCCCTGTCCCTCGTGGGAGTGTTGGCTGTGTGTGAAGGTAATGGGGACATTGGGAGGGAAAAGGCCATCCTCCGGAGGTTCTATTTTTACCAGGTGGAGTTTGCTGGAGGCACTGCAGTACGTTTTATATCTGACCATGGAAAAACCTGCAGTACGTTTTATATCTGACCATGGAAAAACCTGCAGACGGACACAGTCTCACTCTCACACACAGACACACACACAACTGATCAGTTACCTGTACGTTTAAATCTTCACCTCCCCCCACCTGGTTGTATTTTAACATGTCTATAATTTACTTCTGTGTGTGTGAAGAAACAAGACATACAGGGTTTCCAATGAGTTGTGTGAAAAATGTATAATTTTAAAGCCCCAGAATGCTTCCTGCAGGTAATCCTGAACCTTCACAGTAAGTAATGTGGTCTTTAGGCTGAGAGACAGGTCCATAGTGACGCCATAACACACCTCTTCAACGATACCTGTCGTCACATGATAAACAGACTCCAATTGGTAAGAGGTATGTTTCATATAAAAAGTAAGCTCTGTCTGTGCAGTTGTTGAGCTATAAAAATATATCTTTCCAAGTTCACAACAGAATATCACAAATTAAATTTCATTTCCACCCACATTAGCTTTGCTGCATATTGATGCTAGGGCAAAAAGAGCAGCTTGAAACCTAAATGATAAATCGGACAAATCACGTTCACATGTGCCCAGATGGTCGTGTGAGGAATTCCCTCCAACACTTTCCCTCTCCGTAGCCCACCACTATAATCCCCGTAACGCTGAAAGCCCTGGGTGGTTAAAAAATATCTGCTGACTTCAAAACAGTCATGTCTCTTGTAAATATGTGTGCGGTGTGTGTAAACCTGAGGGACTGCATGTGTGTGCTTGTCTCCCTATGTCTCAAGAGCTGTGGACAGCGTATGCAGTATATTACTCTCTCTCTCCACACAATGTAGCCTCTGAGACATCAGTGACTGTTGGCTGAAGGAAGAAGTCTCTGCCCTCATCAGCCCGCCCAATATGCCCACAACCTGGCCTCATGGCATGGGCAGTGCCAGTCATGTGTGATAGCACTGAAATTGACTGGCTGTCTGGCACCCTTCTTGTCAGGGTCTTACCTAGGCAAAATGTGTCCCATGCACGTCTAAATGACTCAATCCCTTTGCAGAGAACAACTAATTAAATTCCGTTGATGATCGTTTATTTGGGGGGGGGGGGGGGGTTCTTGAGTAAATGAGCACGGGAATAGAGGGAGGAAAAGAACCAGAATCTTGTTGGACTACTACAAGCAAGTTGTGCCAGCTACCGCAGGTTCTCAGCAAACGACACAGGACTATCACAGATCAACCACTACAGTATGTCATCAGGAGGGACAGGATGCCTGGCCAGCCCTGCTTACCCTGAGCCTTTAATCTGTCCAGCTGTCTGGGAGTCTGTCTCAGGACCCACTTATGCTTAATGGGGAATATCACTTTCTGGGCCAGGGCAGAACAAACACAGTTTATTTGCGCTTCGAAGCAGAAAACACTACTCAGTGAAGTCACCTGACTAGGCTTTGGTGCTTGGATGCTTTGATGAATCAAGTCGGCGGGAATAATTATTTACTAGCTGTGTGGCTGCAAAATAGAAGGCGTGTTTTGGAGGCTGGGTGTGTTGTGCAGACATCTTGTTTAGCATGCCAGGCAGACACCGAGTGGTTTACACCATGTGATGAGTGGTGCAGAGTGCTGATTGGAGAGGGGCCGTGGCGGAGCCTCGTCCTGGGATCACAGACTAGCACGCATATTAAAAAACACTGCAGCCTGCCTGCCTGCAGCACAAGCATTCTGCCGCGGCTCTTCTGTATAGTATAATGTCTACAGTAAGGAGCAGGCAAGGCGTCTGCAGTGTGTGTGCTGTTAAGTCTCTCAGTACTGTTTTGGTTGCCTATTATCATACAGTGCATTCTGAAAGTATTCCGACCCCAAGACATTTTCCACATTCTTATTCTAAAATTGATTGAGTTGTTTTTTCCCTCAATCTACAAACAATACCCCATAATGACAAAGCAAAACCAGTAAAAAAAAACAACAACTGAAATATCACATTTGCATAAGTATTCAGACCCTTTACTCAGAACTTGTTGGCAGCGATTTCAACCTCAAGTCTTCTTGGGTATGATGCTACAAGCTTGGCACACCTGTATTTGGGGAGTTTCTCCCAATCTTCTCTGCAGATCCTCTCAAGCTCTGTCAGGTTGGATGGGGAGTGTCGCTGCACAGCTATTTTCAGGTCTCTCCAGAGATGTTCGATTGGGTTAAAGTCCGGGCTCTGGCTGGGCTACTCCAGGACATTCAGAGCCTTGTCCTGAAGCCACTCCTGTGTTGTTGGCTGTCTGCTTCGAGTCGTTGTCCTGTTGGAAGGTAAACCTTCACCCCAGTCTGAGGTCCTGAGTGCTCTGGAGCAGGTTTTCATCAAGGACCTCTCTGTACTTTGCTCCATTCATCTTTCCCCTAACCCTGCCTAGTCTCCTAGTCCCTGCCACTGAAAAACATCCCCACAGCATGATGCTGCCACCACCATGCTTCACCGTAGGGATGGTACCAGGTTTCCTCCAGACGTGACACTTGGCATTCAGGCCATAGAGTTCAATCTTGGTTTCATCAGACCAGAGAATCTTGTTTCTCATTGTCTGAGGGTCTTTAGGTCCTTTTTGCAA
This sequence comes from Salvelinus fontinalis, assembly GCF_029448725.1. NCBI lineage: Eukaryota > Metazoa > Chordata > Actinopteri > Salmoniformes > Salmonidae > Salvelinus > Salvelinus fontinalis. The sequence continues at coordinate 50,551,944 of NC_074670.1, read as the reverse complement.
ACACCAAGCGGGCTGTCATGTGCCTTTTACTGAGGTGTGGCTTCCGTCTGGCCACTCTACCATAAAGGCCTGATTGGTGGAGTGCTGCAGAGATGGTTGTCCTTCTGGAAGTTTCTCCCATCTCCACAGAGGAACTCTAGAGCTCTGTCAGAGTGACCATCGGGTTCTTGATCACCTCCCTGAGCAAGGCCCTTCTCCCCCGATTGCTCAGTTTGGCCGGGCGGCCAGCACTAGAACGAGTCTTGGTGGTTCCAAACCTCTTCCATTTAAGAATGATGGAGGCCACTGTGTTCTTGGGGACCTTCAATGCTGTAGAAATGTTTTGGTACCCTTCCCCAGATCTGTGCCTCGACACAATCCTGTCTCTGAGCTCTACGGACAATTCCTTCGACCTCATGTTTTGGTTTTTGCTCTGACTTGCACTGTCAACTGTGGGACCTTATATAGACAAGTGTGTCCCTTTCCAAATCATGTCCAATCAATTACCATAGATGAACTCCAATCAAGTTGTAGAAACATCACGAGGATAATCAATGGAAACAGGATGCACCTGAGCTTAATTATGAGTCTCATATCAAAGGGTCTCTGTTTCTGTTTTTTATATTTAATAAATTTGCAAACATTTCTAAAAACCGGTTTTCGCTTTGTCATTATGGGGTATTGTGTGTAGATTGAGGATAAATAAAAATAAATCCTTTTTAGAATAAGGCTGTAACGTAACAAAATGTAGAAAAAGCACCGGGGTCTGAATACTTTCCGAATTCACTGTATCTGGTTGCCGGATATTACTTCCCTGACGACTCATCCTGAATGTAATTCCGCTGCTCTATTGATTGCTACATACATTGTCTAAATCTGCAATCCTGGAACTAATATGTGTGACGTCAAAATGAGGGGCGTTGTACAAAACAAATTCATCAGCGATTGGATCGTCTAACGAATTTAACCAATCAAAGTTGATAACGTCATCATGTAGGCTGGCTCTGGCCCAACCCATCGTTTTCAGGGACCAATCAGAACGTTCAGAATGTGTTTGCGTTCCAAAAGACGTTGGAGAAGAGTGGGCGTGGCGTTTTGCTGGAGCGACATGGATGGGTAGCCTGACAAGGATATTTCACCTTTTCTCATTAGATTGCCTCTAAATTACAGTCACAAATTGCATCTTCTGTCATATGCTGTGCCGCATTACTTGTGAAGCTGCATAGTAGACATTGTTGACGTCAGCTGTACAAGAGATGCAGTGTGTCCAGTAGTATATCCACTATATACCCCCCATGAACTATTTAGAAACTGCCTATGCATACTACATGTGGCCTTTCCAAGCTCGCTGATACACTCGAGCCATAGAAACATTAACTATTACACAACCAGTCAAGGATATCCATCTTCAACCTGACACTAACCAGTACCTGACAGTAACCCTATACGCCATGGCTGTGTGTGAATGGCCCAGCCCAGTACAGCCCATGTCTGTGTGTTCGTCAGTCACACTCATGAAATATTGACCAGAGATCTGCGGAGCTCATTACCCCTCCACTCGCTGACTCCCCGGCAGACACATCGATGTAAAAACGGACACTCTCTCCCTCTCACGACACGGTCTCCCCCCTCTCTCTCTCACTCTCCCTACACAACTCCCCTCTCTCTCCTTATACGGCATCTCTCTGCGTGTATGAAATCCTATTCATATTTACTAATACTGTGTATTATTCACAAGGAGACTGAATCAAGTGATCGGTTGCATAAACTAGTCGACCACAGAGCATTATATATGACTATTTACGACTTTTACTTTAAAGTTATATAATGCCTGATAGTGGAGTTTAAACTCAATCTTCAGTGTGGCTTCAATCATCCCACTATATCATTGTATATTTATGTTACATGCAGCGTAGAGTCCTTTCAACATTGTGGAATGAGGAGTGAGTCCGTGCTGCCTACCACCACAGCTTGGTGTACACCACAGGAGGCTGGTGAGGGGAGGACAGCTCATACCATGTGTTTGACGTATTCGATGCCATGCCACTCCAGCCATTACCACGAGCCCGTCCTCCCCAATGTAGGTGCCACCAGCCTCCTGTAGTGTAAACAGTATATGACCCCCTGCTGCCTCACCTGGTGACGGGAGAAGGGCATGGAGAGGTAAAGTGACTGCCTACTGCTGTGCTAGCCTGGATGACACAGTGGACAGAAGGGGTCCAGACCCACCTCAGAACGACTGACTGACTTGAACCAAACAGCTGAGTCTGATACCTTTCTTACCACTGTAATGTTGTTTTACATATGACCACTGGGAGGCAGTATTTCTGTCTGCTATTTCATCATTCTTATGGGACAAGTGATGAATGATAACCACTGTGTGACAGGTTGAATGAGGCCTCATTGGGACCTGTTATTCTAATCTCTCTCTCTCTCCCCCCACCCCCCTTCCCACAGAAGTGTCAGTCTCTATGAGTATGAAGGAGGTGGACGGCTACATTGAGAAGCAGGTGGCCTACCTGTCAGGTGGGGGCTCTTTACTTAGTCTTGTCCCACTACTGAGGGTTCATAACCTCTGACCTGTGTTTACATTGGTTGTATGGATTCAGGGGGCGTCTTCGAGCTGTAAAAGTAGTAGTGGCATGTTGAAACTGACACAGCTGTGCTCAGTTAATCCAACGCGTCGACTATTTGAATGCGACGTCCGCAAAGAACGTATTATCATTGTTTAATACATTGCTGAGTGTGATTGTTCATATGAAAATCATTTTTCTTTGCAGGGGGGCGTGGTGAGGACTCGAGCGTGATCGTAACCCTCCCAGAATACTCTGCTTTCAGCGACATTCCGGAGGAATCTTTAGCCAAAGTCTTAACATACCTCACCCTCATACCTCGGTGGGTGAACCACCATAGTACACTCCCTCCTAATATTCATCTCTGTAGCCCTCCCACTCTTTTCTCACAACTCTCCCTTTCTCTGCAGTGCAGTGTGAGCCTGCTTTAGTCCAGAGTTAGCATTCTTTGCACAGATGGCACTAGATGCTCCCTAGCCCTCATCTATTTCGATGCCCTAGTGATGTCCTCTGTGCCAGCCCAGAGCAGGTATACCCTAGGGAGGAGGGATCATATCATTGGATGAGTACAGGTCACAAGAGTCGATGAATGTCCCTGTAAACATATCTAATGTATTCACTCTGCAGTCCTTCTTTCTGTACCAAAAAATATAATTTGTTATCAAATGAACCTTTCGGTACTATACCTGTACATTTTACCAGTATAAGAATACATTTGTTCAGTGAAAGGTACATGTGAAATGTACATGTGTTCAAATACTTTTGGTGCTTGTGTTTGCAGAGCAAGACAGCCAGGTGTAAAATTCATCATCATTTTAGACAGAAGACTGGATACATGGACCTCTATCAAAACAGCACTTGCCAGAATTGCGGTGAGCCAGTTATTAAGTCATGGCATTTTTTCCCCCGCGTGCATACATGCGCATGTGGAAATGAAATCAAACGTTATTGGTCGCATACACAGTTTAGCAGATGTTATAGTAGGGTGCTGCGAAATGCCTATGTTACTAGCTCTTAATAATGCAGTAACACGTCAAACAAGTACACTAAATAAGAATATATTATTTTTAAACAGAAGAAATCAAGAAAGGTCAGAACGAAACCAAATCTACTGTGGAAGTATGGTAACGATAATAGTTTAGGCCCTATCCTACTAAAGAACGGATGATTTGCTTCTGTGGAAGAAAAAAAAAACAACTTTCAGAATATCAGTACTATCAGACGATGTCAGAGTGGGGAGTTGTCCATGGTGCTGAATTATCCCCACTCAGTTCCTGCTGTTTTGGGATGGTCTCTTGTGCGGTTTTGTTCATTAAAATACTTGATCGTGCCAATATCTGTCAAATACTGCAGTTGTTTTGTCACCGTTTATTATTGCGCATACATAATTTTCTAATAAATTGTTCTGTATTCACTGTATGAAAATAAAGTCCCGTCGTGAGGGAATCGAAATGCATGAGCCAGCACTCCGATACTTTGATATTAACCTGATGACGCTATATTTGGCGGAAAATGAGAGAGAGCGAGAAGGCTAGAGGAAGGGAGAGCTTGCAGACAGCAAACGTTGATGCAGCGGAGTAGAAGGGCCAAGTAACTTGGCACCAATTTGTTAGCGACGGGACGGGCGAGGTTTTAGCGTTATCGCATAAATGGCTGTTAACACGATGGCTGAGAGTTACCAGCGCCGAGGATTGCACAGGACACGGAAGAGCCCGGTAACGCGCTTATTACATAGTTTGATTACGTGCTAAAATAGTTGTGCTCGAGTTTGGGTGTGCAGAGTGAATGCGGCATCGCTCACTGACAGCAGCTTGCTAAGCGTAGCACTGCAGTGCAGAGCCTGATTTGAGTTTAGTCATAACATTGATGCAATGAGACCGAGAAAGATAACTTGCTTATATGACTGCAACCTGGCAGCGATATTTTTTTAGCATGTTGAGCTTGAAGGGCAGAGTTTGCGGTAGCCTGAAGCTAGATGTAGATAGCGGGGACAAATGAATGTCAAAGAGCTCTATAAGCGAATGCGTCGGTCTTTTTGGAATAATCAATTTCCCACTGTTTTATGTCGATCTTCTGTGCTGCACATGTTCACGCTTTAACAGCTGGCAACTTCAATTGAACCAAACCCATTTGTTAGTTAGCAGTCCTTCACCACCGCAGTAGTGTGATAAAAATGGTTGTGAGCATTATTTTTCAAATGTAGGTAATCAGATTGTCATCCTTAGCCTACTGCTTTACTTGTGATCTGACTCTGAAAATCACCTCATCCCTAAATAAAATACAGACTACCTACTATCTGCTCTTGTTTAGTGAATCCATTTGATATTGACTGCAACACACCTGTGATAGGCACCAGCTAGCAGGATATGTCTGGCTTTCCTTATCTGACTGACAGTGGGTGAGCCTGATGCTTTGTCCGACTGCGGATGATTGCATTAGTGCAGTCAATATTTCCTGTCAGTGACAGATGCTGGCTAGTGCCTATCCCTCTATGCATCCAGAAGTGTGAACAGACTCTGGCCTCGTGTTGGGTAAAGACATGGTCCAGGAATTGTCAAAGGTCAGAGCTCACTGTCCAACCCCGGGGGTGTGATTGTGTCCCTCCCCGTCTCCAGGCCTCCTTCCCTGGGAACCTCCACCTGGTGCTGGTGCTGAGACCCACCAGCTTCTTCCAGCGCACCGTCACAGACCTGGGCTTCCGTTTCAGCCAGGAGGACTTCATGCTCAAGATGCCAGTAAGGCAGATCAGAGGCCAAATCCAACACTTCACCACACGGCATCGGCATCTCATGTTTGAAGACGCGGGCCAAGTACTACACACAGTCGATTATGTGCAGCTTATTCTAGCTCTCCTTTATTAGGTGGTGATGCTGAGCTCTGTGACAGACCTACTGAGATACATTGATGAGAACCAACTGACCTCTGAGTTTGGTGGAACCCTGGACTACTCCCATAGTGACTGGATCGTCCTGAGAACAGTACATACTTTACACTTACATAGCATCAACCATGCAGCCACTCAGAACCCCCAACACGTATATTGCAACATATATGATGCAGAGAGACACATTCAAAATTGGCCTGTATGTTTGCACAATTCTGAGTGATGACATCAGAGTATACATTTAGAAACACTGTGATGACTTCCCTGTGTTGTGTGTGTGCTCTCTGGCTCCCCTCCAGGCCATAGAGAGCTTTGCGGTGACAGTTAAGGACATAGCTCAAATGCTTCAGGCGTTTGGCACAGAGCTGGCTGAGACCAAACTGCCAGATGAGGGCACCGCCATCATGCGCCTCCTCTCAACCCACACTGACAAGTACAGGAAACTCAAGGTATACTGCAACCCTTTTAGGTAGATAGAGGACTCATCTTTGTATCTGTGCCGTTATAGCATTTGTGGGCAGTGCCATTGAAGTAATAGATTTTCCTCTTCTTCATTGGCTGATTTGCTCCCAACTCATCGTAATCCCTACCCAGTTGACTACCTTAAAATGGAGGATGCCCTCAATGGCAATGTCCATGCTAAAATGGGTTATATCTATGATGAGTCCTCTATCACTATGTTTTACACTAGACTCTATCATAAAATGTTACAATTCTATATCAGTGGCAGACTAACTGACAGCCAGTCTACATGTTCACCCTGATATGTTATAACCATTTTGTCTGTCTTGATCGTTGTCTGTCTTGTACAGGAGGCGATACGGTCAGTATCAAAGGAGGGTCGTCACCTGCTGGCTAGCCTGGAGGCCTCGGGGAGAGAGGAGGATTCACTTTGGGATGTCAGGCTGGACTGGGAGACTGTGCAGAGGTGTGTGTGTGTGTAACCTCAGAGAGATAATCACGCTACGGTCTGCCTAAAGAGTGGCCACGGGGCTCCTGAGTGGCGCAGCGGTCTGAGGCACTGCATCTCAGTGCTAGAGGCGTCACTACAGACCTTGGTTCAAACACGGGCCTTATCACAACTGGCTGTGATCGGGAGTCCCACAATTGGCACAGCATCGTCCGGGTTAGGGGAGGGTTTGGCTGGGGTAGGCCATCATTGTAAAATAAGAATTTGTTCTTAACTGACTTGCCTAGTTAAATAAAGGTAATTCTTTGATTATAACCTCTGTCTCTGGTCTTCAGGCTACTAGCCCAGCTGAGGGGCATGGAGTCAGCCTTTGACGGCTTCTTTGAGAAGCATCATCTAAAACTGCAACAGTACTTACAGCTGCTCAGATACGAACATCGCTTCAAGGAGGTGAGACTGATCAATTGCATAATTGATGATTCATTGTCGAGAGGCAACTCTGAGAACAGGGAGGACACGGGGCGTACAGTTCAATTTGAGGTCGGATGGGACGTTTTGAAGTTGGGAGGGGTATATGTCTCTAACTAATGTCTCTCTTGTCGTCAGATGGAGTTGTCTCTGGAGCGTCTGGCGTCCCAGGAGAGAGAGATGTCATCGTCAGGGGAGACGCTGACTCAGACAGAGCAGACACTCAGAGACCTGGACAGCCTGGAGGCTCACGCACAGGTCAGTGTTTACTAGGGGACACTTCCCTCATCAGATCAACGGACCAGGGCTACACATACTGTGTACTGTGCTTGGCAGAGATTGTCTTCTCTGGGACTCGTGCTTTTGGTAATAGCATTGGTTGTGTAGCTCGGATTGAAGTGTATTTGCTGTTGTGATGCTGTGTGTATTGTAGGCATCCTGTATGCCATGTCTTGTTGTATGTAACTGACTGTGGTTTCCTGGTTGTGTTGCTAGGAGGAGATGGGACATGCCCAGATCATCATCCTCCATGGGCACCAGCTGGCAGCCAGTCACCACTATGCCATGGCCCTGATCGTGCAGCGCGGCAACGAGCTACGTCACCACTGTGACACGCTCAGTAATGCTCTGAGGGTGAAACGCACACACCTCTCCCAGGCCCACCGGCTGCTGCTACGCCTCGGCCAGGTAGAGGACACACACACTGTTTACACTATTGCACACAGATGAGTACAAATCTAACATCATACACAAACAACCACGCTGATACTCTGTGAAGTGCTATCGTATATCCGAATATGACTGGTCGGTGTGACATCGTTGTCTCGTCCCCTCCATAGGCCCAGAGTTGGTGTGGCGACGGGGCCTACCTGTTGGCCCAGCAGCTGGTGGGTAAGTTCCAGTCGAAGGAGGGTGCCCAGGCAGCTCTGAAGGACATAGAGAGATTCCTGGAGGGGGCTCCGTCTCTCCTCGGCTCAGGACCTGACCTCCTGGCCGTGGAGTTTGAGTCTGTCCTCACCCCAGAGATACAGGTCCAACACCAAGCCAGTGTCTCTCACTGACAAACAGCCTTGTGGTTTAAAGAGTAACCCCCTCTGTAATGCTTCTCATGACCCATCTGTGTCTAATCCATTCTCTATGTTTTCTATCACCCCGTAATATATTTCATATTACAGGACTTATACAAGCATTCCTTTCTGGTCTTGGCACCTTCAGGCAACCTTCAAGACTGCACAAAGGCTATAAACACCTGTTTAACTAACACTCCATACAGGTTTTGGGTCGATATAAATGTCCTACGCTCCTCTTCCATCCTCCACAGGTCCAGATAGGGAAGGCGTTTGAGAAGCACACGGTGGTGCAGGAGATGATCCACAACAGGCAGGTCTGTCTGAGGAAGCTGGCTGATAAACACGTCCGTCCCATCCAACTAGTGGCCCCCAGGGCGGAGAGCCCGCCCCGCTCCAAGTCCCCACTCTTTTCCCCCAAACATGGTAAGAGGAGGCAGTGGAATATATATACACACACACGCACACACACATTCAATCACACTTGATACAGTACATTAGCATTTGTCACAGTAGATTAAAGAACATCAGACTACAGTTGACTGTTTGGGGTTATAGAGGCTTACAGCACACTTCAATTATCCATCTCCGCTAGGCCTCCACCCAGGGCTCTGCTGTTTCCCAGGCCGTGTATATACAGCCCTCCCCTGGCCTCTGGCCTGACAGCCGTCCCTCTCCCGTGGGTACTGGGTGTCGTCTGTGTCCTCAGCCTAGGGCTTCACACACCTTCCTCCAGGCCACAAAGCAGTAATCAAAACAGCAAACCACAGGCTCCAGTAATGAGGACGCCCAGGGTCTTTGTGCTCGACCTCAGTTAGAGGTCCACCTTAACCAATGAGCTAGCTGTTAGGGCCCAGCACTATAATCAGTCCTGAGGGGATACTCTGTTAGCCGTGATGCTAGCTGGGTACTGTATGGTAATAATGTATATGAACCATGTACGGCAAAGACCCTTTCATCTCCTACTCGCCTCCAGGCAGGGCTGAACAAAGCTAGCCATACCCCACCCAATTAATAATGAGGTGCGACGTGTGGGTGTGTTTCTCACACACAGAAGGAAGCCCCTTTTTAAGAGGGGAGATGAAGATAAATGTGTTGGCTCTGATTTAGTGTGACAATGCGCACGTGCACACACACGCGCTGATCTTAGGGTATGCGAGGAGCGCATGATCAAACGAATACAGTCAGTCAGTTACACCAGACAGTGCTTTGGGTGATGTGTTCTTAGAGGATATAGTAGTGTTGGAGTTCCACTGCAAGCTGCTTATTGCCAATGATTAACTAGCCGTCCATCAGAAGAGAAGTGTCAAGTGTAAACCCTGGACCAACAGTCATCCCAGGGTCAGAGACCGGACATCCTGGTCCCACAGGACCTTTCAAACCTACTGTCATCGTCAAATCGCCGCAAGCATCTACTCATTGTAATGATGGCTCTATCGGGTGACGTTAGTGTTAGCTTACTGTGCCGTTTACCACGTCATGGCTTCATCAAAGCATATGTGGAGACATATGCTATACTTAGCCTTGTTAACATGTTGTCCAGACAGGTCTTGTGTTTCATCAAACGCATAGAAACCTACAGTGTCATCGAGTTCAGCTGAGAGGTCGTGTGTTGCAGGTGTCGACAGTTTGAAGTTCTCCTTCGATCTGTCACTCCCTGGGAAGAGGACGTCCCGGAAAAGCCCCGCCTCCAGAAAGGTGAGATGGTCGAAGAAGGACGTGAGAGATGAAAGTCGAGTGTGCGCAGAACAGTTCACACACGTCACTGTGGCTGTGATGATGACATGTGCGATAGGAATTTTATGGCAACTGAACATGCTTGAGGTGGATTCCCTCCATGTAGGGGCGGCAGGTAGCCTAGTGGTTAGAACATTGGGCAACTAACCGAAAGGTTGCTAGATCGAATCCCCGAGCTGGCAAGGTAAAAATCTGTCGTTCTACCCCTGAACAAGCCACTGTTCCTAGGCCGTCATTGTAAATAAGAATTTGTTCTTAACTGACTTGCCTAGTTAAATAAAGGTTAAAATAAAATGTAAATCCTGGTTGTCTGTGTGTCCTGGCCATCTCAGATCGAGGTGATGCATGACTACCAGGAGAATAGGAGCTCCCTGCGCTCCAGCCTGGAGGGAGAGGACAGCCCAGACCTTCTCAAACGGTCCGTCTTCTCATCCTCTACATATTCCTGATGTGGTCTTCCTGATTCCTTATGTTCAGACAGAATACTAACGAGGCCCTGTGTCTCCACAGTCACGTGATGAGGGAGCTGATTGAGACAGAGAGGGTCTATGTGGAGGAGCTGCTGTCAGTGCTGCTGGTGAGAACACAGCAGCGTTTTCCCCAGCTATTACTGGATTACTACAGTGAGTTTTGTATACTGATTATGTGTGTATTGTGTAGGGTTACAGGGGAGAGATGGAGAACCCGGCCCTCGCGGGGCTCTTGCCCCCCATCCTGCGCAGTAAGAGGAACGTCCTGTTTGGCAACATGCCTGAAATCTACAACTTCCACAGCAGGCAAGGAAACATCAGTTGGCAAGGGCAAACATGCATGCTTACACACGCATATATACACTGCTCAAAAAAATAAAGGGAACACTAAAATAACACATCCTAGATCTGAATGAATGAAATATTCTTATTAAATAATTTTTTCTTTACATACCGTAATTTCCGGACTATAAGCCGCTACTTTTCCCCACGCTTTGAACCTCGCGGCTTATACAATGACGCGGCTAATTTATGGATTTTTCCCGCTTTCACAAATTCATGCCGCCAAAAAACTGAGCACCGTCACATAATGTGACGTAAATCGAGCGCGCTCAAACTTCCCATCATTCTGATTGCGGTAGTCATTTTGTCACCCTCATCATGGCAAAGACACGGAGAAATGCATATGATGCAGCTTTCAAGTTGAAGGCGATCGATCTGGCTGTTGGAAAAGGAAATAGAGCTGCTGCACGGGAGCTTGGCCTTAATGAGTCGATGATAAGACGTTGGAAACAGCAGCATGAGCAACTGACTCAGTGCAGAAAGACAACAAAAGCTTTCAGAGGGAAGAAAAGCAGATGGCCCGAACTAGAAAATGAGCTTGAAGACTGGGTCAACACACAGAGAGCAGACGGCCGAGGTGTTTCAACTGTGCAGATCCGACTGAAAGCCAAAACAATCGCCACCGCAATGAAGTTTGAGGATTTTAGAGGTGGACCATCGTGGTGTCTAAGATTTATGAGACGTAAAGGCCTGTCCATCAGGGTACGGACGAGTCTGTGTCAGCAGCTCCCTCCCGACTACGAGGAAAAAGTTTCAAACTTCCGTAAATTCACTGATGCAAAGATAGCGGAGCATTCCATCGGCCCGCACGACATCATAAATATGGACGAGGTTCCTCTGACGTTTGACCTGCCTCTCATTCGGACTGTCAACAAGAAAGGCGAATCATCCATCACGCTGAAAACAACTGGGCATGAAAATACGCACTTCACCTGTGTTCTGAGCTGCACGGCATCCGGAGAAAAGCTTCCACCGATGTTGATTTTCAAACGCATGACGATGCCAAAAGATAAATTCCCGAGAGGAATTGTTGTGAAAGTCAACAAGAAAGGATGGATGACGGAAAGCCTAATGCATGAATGGCATACGGAGTGTTACGGCAAGCGACCGGGAGGATTCTTTCACAAGAACAAGGCATTGCTCGTGTTGGACAGCATGAGGGCCCACAACAGATTCTGTGAAAGAAGCCATCAAGAGGACAAACTCAATTCCAGCTGTGATTCCTGGGGGCACAACAAAGTATTTGCAGCCACTCGACATCAGTGTGAATCGTGCATTTAAGGTGGCGCTCCGTGTTCAGTGGGAGGCTTGGATGACAAGTGGGGAGAAATACTTCACTAAAACGGGCCGCATGCGAAGAGCAACTTATGGTCAAGTCTGCCAGTGGGTCCTGACAGCGTGGAGCATTGTCAAAAGATCCACTATCATCAACGGGTTTCGAAAGGCTGGACTGCTGCGTATTGAAGAGGGCAGCATGAGCTCAGCGGGGAATTTGCCTCCGGATGAAAGTGACGAGAGCAACAATGAAAACGATCCAACATCGGATGAAGCAATTCTGAGGCTATTCAACTCCGACACCGAAGGAGATGACTTCAGTGGTTTCAGTGCACAGGAGGAGGAAGATAGTGACCAATGACTTTCTTGGTAGGCTACTGTTTACTGCTATTTGTTTTATTTTTGTTACAAGCCGTGTTTCGTTAAAGCCTATTTATTTTTGTTACAAGCCGTGTTTCGTTTAAAAGCCTATTTATTTTTGTTACAAGCCGTGTTTCATTTAAAAGCCTATTTATTTTTGTTACAAGCAGTGTTTCGTTAAAGCCTATTTATTTTTGTTACAAGCCGTGTTTCGTTTAAAGGCTGTGTAAAGTTCATTTGTTTCAATGTACCGGTAGGCACCTGCGGCTTATAGAAATGTGAGGCTTATTTATGTACAAAATACATATTTTTTTTAAATTCAGTGGGTGCGGCTTATATTCAGGTGCGCTTAATAGTCCAGCAATTACGGTAGTTGAATGTGCTGACAACAAAATCACACAAAAATGATCAATGGAAATCAAATTTATCAACCCATGGAAGTCTGGATTTGGAGTCACACTCAAAATTAAAGTGGAAAACCACACTACAGGCTGATCCAACTTTGATGTAATGTCCTTAAAACAAGTCAAAATGAGGCTCAGTAGTGTGTGTGGCCTCCACGTGCCTGTATGACCTCCCTACAACGCCTGGGCATGCTCCTGAGGAGGTGACGGATGGTCTCCTGAGGGATCTCCTCCCAGACCTGGACTAAAGCATCCGCCAACTCCTGGACAGTCTGTGGTGCAACGTGGCGTTGGTGGATGGAGCGAGACATGATGTCCCAGATGTGCTCAATTGGATTCAGGTCTGGGGAACGGGCGGGCCAGTCCATAGCATCAATGCCTTCCTCTTGCAGGAACTGCTGACACACTCCAGCCACATGAGGTCTAGCATTGTCTTGCATTAGGAGGAACCCAGGGCCAACCGCACCAGCATATGGTCTCACAAGGGGTCTGAGGATCTCATCTCGGTACCTAATGGCAGTCAGGCTACCTCTGGCGAGCACATGGAGGGCTGTGCGGCCCCCCCAAAGAAATGCCACCCCACACCATGACTGACCCACCGCCAAACCAGTCATGCTGGAGGATGTTGCAGGCAGCAGAACGTTCTCCACGGCGTCTCCAGACTCTGTCACGTCTGTCACATGTGCGTGTGAACCTCCTTTCATCTGTGAAGAGCACAGGGCGCCAGTGGCGAATTTGCCAATCTTGGTGTTCTCTGGCAAATGCCGAACGTCCTGCACGGTGTTGGGCTGTAAGCACAACCCCCACCTTTTGGAAGTCGGGCCCTCATACCACCCTCATGGAGTCTGTTTCTGACCGTTTGAGCAGACACATGCACATTTGTGGCATGCTGGAGGTCATTTTGCAGGGCCCTGGCAGTGCTCCTCCTTGCACAAAGGCAGAGGTAGCGGTCCCGCTGCTGGGTTGTTGCCCTCCTACGGCCTCCTCCACGTCTCCTGATGTACTGGCCTGTCTCCTGGTACCACCTCCATGCCCTGGACACTACGCTGACAGACACAGCAAACCTTCTTGCCACAGCTCGCATTGATGTGCCATCCTGGATGAGCTGCACTACCTGAGCCACTTGTGTGGGTTGTAGACTTCGTCTCATGCTACCACTAGAGTGAAAGCACCGCCAGCATTCAAAAGTGACCAAAACATCAGCCAGGAAGCATAGGAACTGAGAAGTGGTCTGTGGTCACCACCTGCAGAACCACTCCTTTATTAGGGGTGTCTTGCTAATTGCCTATAATTTCCACCTTTTGTCTATTCCATTTGCACAACAGCATGTGGAATTTATTGTCAATCAGTGTTGCTTCCTAAGTGGACAGTTTGATTTCACAGAAGTGTGATTGACTTGGAGTTACATTGTGTTGTTTAAGTGTTCCCTTTATTTTTTTGAGAAGTGTGTGTGTGTATATATATATATATATATATATATATATATATATATATATATACAGAGCATTTGGAAAGTATTCAGACCCCTTGACTTTACTACATTTTGTTTACATTACAGCCTTATTCTAAAATGGATTCAATTGTTTTTCTTCCTCATCAATCTACAAATACTCCATAATGACAAAGCAAAAACAGGGTTTTAGATTTTTTTTGCTAATTTATTAAAAATAAAAAACTGGGCCTCCCGAGTGGTGCAGCAGTCTAAGGCACTGCATCACAGTACTAGAGACGTCACTACAGACCCGGGTTTGATCCCAGGCTGTTTCGCAGCTGGCCGCGACCGGGAGACCCATGAGGCGAGGCACAATTGGCCCAACGTCGTCCGGGTTAGAGGAGGGTTTGGCCGGCCGGGATGTCCTTGTCCCATTGCGCTCTAGTGACTCCTTGTGGCGGGCCAGATGCATGCACGCTGACTTTGGTCGCCAGCTGTACGGTGTTTCCTCTGACGCATTGGTGTGGCTGGCTTCAGTGTTAAGCGAGCAGTGTGTCAAAAATCAGTGCTGCTTGGCGGGTCGTGTTTCATAGGACACGTGGCTCTCGACCTTCGCCTTCTCCCGAGTCTGCACAGGAGTTGCAGCAATGGGACAAGACTGTAACTACCAATTGGATATCGCAAAATTGGGAAGAAATAGGGGTAAAAAATCCCCTCCCCCAAAAAAAGGCCATGCTTCACCTTTGGGATGGTGACAGGTTTCCTCCAGAAATTATGCTTGGCATTCAGGCCAAAGAGTTCAATCTTGGTTTCATCAGACCAGAGAATCTCGTTTCTCGTGGTCTAGAGTCTTTTTTAAGTGCCTTTTGGCAAACTTCAAGTGGGCTATCATGTACCTTTTACTGAGGAGTGGCTTCTGTAATGGCCACTCTACCATAAAGGCCTGATTGGTGGAGTGCTGCAGAGATTGTTGTCCTTCTGGAAGGTTCTACCATCTCCACAGAGGAACACTGGAGCTCTGTCAGAATGACCATTGGGTTCTTGGTCACCTCCCTGACCAAGTCAATTCTCCCCCGATCGCTCAGTTTGCTCAGGGGGCCAACTCTAGGAACAGTCTTGGTGGTTTCACACTTCTTCCATTTAAGAGTCATGGATCCAATCAAATTGTAGAAACATCTTAAGGATGATCAATGGAAACAGGATGCACCTGAGCTCAAGGGTGTGAATACTTATATAAATAAGGTAATTCTGTTTTTTATTTTTAATACATTTGCTGACATTTCTAAAAACCTGTTTTCACTTTGTCATTATGGGGTGTTGTGTGTAGATTGAGGATTAAAAAATGATTTTTTTTTAAATCAATGTTTTTTTTTAGAATAGAGCTGTAACGTAACAAAATGTGGAAAAAGTCAAGGGGTCTGAATCCTTTCTGAAGGCACTCTGTATGTATGTATGTATGTATGTGTGTATGTATGTGTGTGTGTATATATATATATATCTCCTGTAGTTTAGGGGAAAGATCAGCACTCTCATTGACTTGTGAGAAGTCAGTCATGTTTTCTATAGGCATTTGGAGTCTCAAAGAACTGTACGATTTTAAAGCAGTAATTGCATCATAACCTCTTTGAACTACTGCTCCATCTTAAAAACAACCATCTCTCCAGTACAGTAGCTACTAGCCCGTTTCCTCTAGCCAGCTGTGTCAGTTAGTTTATGTACAACTGTTTGAGTGGCTCTGTCTGCATCCTATATATTCTGCCTGCTGGGATTGCTCCCCTGCTGGGCTGAAAGGCAAAACTGGATGACTGCATGAGGCCCTAAGCCAATTAGAGCCTCTCTAACTAGTGTTAAATGCCAGTTGCTCTAACAAGCGTTTGATTATGCCAACGAGAGAGAAAACTGGCAGACACTGGGGGCTCAGTGGCATGGCTGTGTGGGTGGCTAGTCATTAACTATGGAGGAGTGCTGGATAGGGGCTTGTGTGGTGATGGTGTTTGCTGCTCTGTGTGGTTAGGGTGTGACCTATTGACCTTATCTGTCTTTGACTCCTGACCTCTTGGGTTCTACAGGGTGTTCCTCCATGACCTGGAGGGCTGCCTAGAGACCCCAGAGGGAGTAGGGGCCTGTTTCCTGGAGCGGGTGAGGAACGTCTACATGCCCTCAAACTCATTTCTGGACTGTGAAGCCATTTTTTCATTGTTCCCCTCTAATCAGGGACTGATTTAGGCCTGGGACACCAGGTGGGTGCAATTAATTATCAGGTAGAACTGAACCAGCAGGATCCGGACCAAGTAGGGTGAGTTAAATACCCCTGGTAGTTTGTTTGTGGTTGTTTCTGAAGAATGTCTTTACCTATATCAGCTGAGAATTCTCAACTCCACGATACTCAGAGTTATGTGGCGATGAGTTTTGGCGGAGTGTCCCTCCGACCACGTCGAGTCGGTGTCAGGTGATACTTCAGCAAAAAGGTCCATTTAAGGTGTAACTTTTACCTATGTTTGTCCTGTGTAAAGGCATTCTTTTCTTTGTGTGCCGCACTCCGTAGTTTTTGATACAAACGTTCTTCTATGTAATCCAATCCTATGTAATTCTTCCGAGTAATCCACTATTTTCCAAAGGAGTATGAAGTTAACGACTTCAAACATGCACAGCCACGCTATATTTTTATAAATATCAGTTGTTTAATGTTACCTGTCCTGATTGATAGAGAGTTGCTAGGGGGAGTTGGAATCAATAGTTTTGTAAATAAAAAATGTCATTCTATGTATCACCTGCCAAAACAAAAAGCTCTGCCGTGCTGTATGACGGGGCTGCTCCTTCTCCGTTAACAAACACCGCTCACCTTGGCAGAGGCACCCAAAGAAAATAACTGCTTCACACAGGACAAACACAGGTACAAGGTACGCATTAAAGCATTTGGGGAAAGTGAAGCTGATCCTAGATCTGTGGCTAAGGGGAACTTCTACCTGGAACATGTCTGATGAGGTTCGGCAGTACAGAGTTCATTGTGTCGTCTCTCTCCACGTGGAAATCGTTCTGACACCGAGTCGATGTAATCGGCATAGCACGTGTTTCACAGTCTTGCATGGATGGTGTGTCATTGGAAATGTATGTGTGTATTTCCAGAAGGAGAATTTCAAGGTGTATGAGTGCTACTGTCAGAATAAGCCTCGCTCAGAGTCCCTATGGAGGCAGTACTCAGACTGTACCTTTTTCCAGGTCATGCTTATTTTTTCTATTCGTGCCCCATGTTTGTACTCAGCGATACTACTACACCACATACCAGACATATTCATTATTTTAATAGCACAAAATGATAGATTATTTATATTAGATTCACTGTTATAAACGTAACAAATGCTTCCCAATATCTCCTTGCCATATTCTACAGGAGTGTCAGAAGAAGCTGGAACACAAACTGGGCCTGGACTCTTACCTTCTGAAACCAGTCCAACGCCTTACCAAGTACCAGCTACTACTGAAGGTCAGCCCTTAGTGAAACCAGCCGACATACACGCCTCTACACCGTGCCAATATTGCAGCATTTATATTAGCTTTAACTATGCTGAAACTTTATCATAATTCAACGTCCCCAAAATCTTGTCAGTGCTAACAGCACTATGGCAAAACCTTGCCCTACCTAGGGACATTTATTTCAATGAGTTGAATGCAGGACGTGAAGGATTACAGATGAAACTAGAGAGAAATCCGGTCTCATTAATGGGGATTGCTCCCCATTTTCTGTCCCCTGATTCTCTATTGTTATCTGACAAAATAAGGAACATCTTACATGCAACACAAGGACTATTATAGTACAGCTGGAGAATTTCAGGGTTTCTTTGTTCCCAGATATTGATCTCTACCAGACATGAATTGATGTGTTGCGCGCACATGTGTGTGTGTGTGTGTGTGTGTCCGTGCTGTAGGAGCTACTGAAGTACAGTGCAGGAGGCTGTGAGGGGACCTCCGAGCTACAGGGGGCGCTAGCAGCCATGCTCCACCTCCTCAAGTCAGTCAATGACTCCATGCATCAGATAGCCATCACAGGTTACCAGGTGACTTGTCCTGTGTGTCTGTGTGTGTGTGGTTGGCTGTGTGTGTCTGTGTGACACAGTGTGCTGTCCTGTATGTGTGACAGTGTGCCATCCTGTATCTCTGACCCTGTGTGTTTACCTGTATCCCCCCCCCCATCCCCCAGGGAGAGTTGTGTGACCTGGGCCGTGTGCTGATGCAGGGCTCCTTCAGTATGTGGATCAGCCATAAGAAAGGCCCCACCCGTATGAAGGAGCTGGCCCGCTTCAAGCCCACGCAGAGACACCTGTTCCTGTATGAGAGAGCCCTGCTTTTCTGCAAGCGCAGGGAGGAGCATGGAGAGGGAGCAGACAAGACCCCCTCCTACAGCTTCAAGCACTGTCTGAAGGTGTGTGTGTGTAGGCGGCACACTCTGACACATGCTCCCTGTTGCAAGGATGTTTGTTTTGTTTTGCGTGTCAAGGCGTCAGTGGGTGTGTGCATGTTTATGGGGCGTGACGGATGGCGTCACCACCCGCTGCTCTCCTCTTGATGTACGCTTGAGCTTCCTGCCTTCACACAGCGGAGGAGTGTGTGTCCGTGGCATGTCCTTGTATGCCCCAGGTGCAGACTGTGTGTGTGTGTGCGTGTGTGTCCTGGCAGATGAGTGCGGTGGGGATTACGGAGAACGTCAAGGGAGATGTGAAGAAGTTTGAGATCTGGTACAGTGGCAGGGAGGAGGTGTACGTCGTTCAGGTAAGGATCACCCCCTGCTGTGAAGTGACTGTTGATGCTATTCATGCCGCATTATGTTCTTCGAACTAGGACAAAGACAATAACTACCACCCACTGGCTTGTTCATTGTCTGTGTGTTGTTCTGTACTTTGTTGTGACAACTTCATGCCATGTATTGCTACGGTACAGTATGTGTTAAGCTACTATAGTGCCATTTTGAAATCATGCCTGTAAGATGCAAAGAAAAGTGTGTTTCCTACTATACGTTGACTGCGTTCTAATCTGTCCTGATCTTATCCATCTCCCAGGCTCCCACAGTGGAGGTTAAGACAGCTTGGCTCGGGGAGCTGCGGAGGATCCTCACCAACCAGCAGAAACTCCTCAAAGGTTTGGACGTCACTCACATCCCTCTCCAAAGCGCACTCCGCAAAGAGCTGGTTTAATTCATCTCATCTCACATCAATAGTCCTAGCCTGCACCTAACTTGAACGTCCTCTTAAATGCGGGGAGACACGTTTCAGTTGAGTACGTTCAGTTGGACAACTGACTAGGTATCTCCCTTTCCCTCTCTTGTTTCAAACAATCTTTTTGCCTCTTCCTCTTCCCCTTCTTTTCTCAGATGAGCGTTGTGTCGACATCCAGATGCCAGACCACATCCGACGGTCTCCGCCCATGTCTGAGAGGTCAGTCTTGTTGGGTGTTGTAGGACACCCCTCAGTTGTCACAGCAGCTCCCCACTTGATGGTGTGAGTGTGGCAGGCAGTTCAGTGAGCTGTTCAGATGGTTATGATATATGGTGTTGGGGGAGCATATCAACAAAAAGGTATAAAGCTGGGAAATGAGAAGGAGTAGGAGGTTGAGGAGGAGAAGGTGGTGTGTGTGAAGAGATGTGTGTGTGAAGGCCCCGCTTTTTCCTTTGCTCTCTGGTTGCTGTCCTCCCCTCCCTCCCCCCTGCAGGGGTGTGCGGCCGTCCGGAGGGGCTCCTACGGGCTGTCTTTCGGGGCTGGACTTTGTCTCGCTGTCCACCGATGTCTTTATGTGTCTGCGTTCCCGGAGTCCCCGCCCTCGAAGCCCCCGGCAACGCCCCCGGCCACGCCCCCCCAACAGACCCCGCCCCCAGCGCCACTGACCCGTCCTAACGCTCAGTGGTAAACTCAGCCCAGCTCCGCATGCCCCGGCCCGGCTTGGCATGGCTCAGCTGACCTAAACCACCCACAAGGCTGCTGTGTTTGCCTACTGACCGTCGTCTGCAACTCCTTTACTAGGCGACTCCATTTGGCTCATGCATTCGCCAGACGCACTTTTCCTCATGTCTTTTGATGTCCCAGCAGACCTTCCATCTCAGACATGCTACCCAAAATGACTACACCCCATCTTTGCATGGGATTTGCAATTTTGCATGGAATGCCAAAAAATATCAAAAAGGTTTGGATGTTTTTAACTTATATATTTTTTTTATCTTGATTTCTTCATGGTTTCAGCACGACAACTGCTTCTTAGATGGGGCTCGCTTTTTGAGAGTTTATTAAATTAAAATGATCCTAAGTTATTTATTTTAAAATATAGACAAACAATACATTGATGAACCAGGAACTTGATAAATCGAGACCATATCTTTCCACGCTCCGGCACGTGTCTGCTGTGTACCAGGCCAGAGTCCACACTGTCTTTGTGTCAGCTTGGTTTGCACTTGGTCACATTGTTGCTTGGTGTGGGGCCTTTTGGCTGGCATCTGAAAGATCAACATTGTGGCGTGAGATGAGTTTGAGGTAGAAATTGTCCTTAACCACAGATCTAAGGTCAGCTTTGCAGTTCCCCTTTAAATGGTTAAAGGTTAGAATTTGCGAACGTTAAGCTGATCTGTGGCTAAGGGCAGCTTCTACTTGGAGCATGTCTGATGAGGTTAGGGAGTACGGAGTTAGTTTGTTGATTGTGTCGCTCCCCACAGCAAACAGCAGAGGGCGTCGTTCAGCTCAGAGGACACAGTCAGGGAGGAGCAGTCCAGACCCACAGTCCCTCTCCCCAAATCACCAGCGCAACCGACACAGTGAGTACACCACTCCCTCATACCCATAACATAATCATGTAGATACCTGCTAACTACATGTAATAATGGTGATTGGGTCATGAGATGGTACATGAAACTACCTTGACTTGATATTGGATTTATTTTGGTACCTATTGCGACCCCTATTACCTAAAGACTCGGGTGTTTCACATGAAAGAGCACCGGGTGTATGAAGGAGCTCTGGGGGAAAAGGCACAGCTACTCATATTATCATTAGATTCTACCGTCTTGTTAATGACTCCGTAAGTGCCGCACATCAGGATTTGAATTGGCATTTATCGCTATAGTTACCAAGTGTTTACCTTGGTTATTTCTGGCAGCATATACGAGGAACAAGACCAAAAATGTGTGTTTTGTAATCTCCAGGCTGGCCCGGCACGCCTCACTCAATGGACATCTGTCTGGGTCTGGAGGAGTGGGGTGGAGGTCAGGACCCCTCTCACCCGTCAGACACCGAGGAGGAGGACACTGCTCAGCTGGTGCGATGGGTTCTCCACAACACCAGTACAACCACTCTCACTTACTGCACACCGTGTGGCCTCGTTCCTCACCCACAGCCTTTTAGATATGCTTATCAGAATATCGAGAGGAACCTCTTGAGGCTCCTAAATGTTTGAAAGGCGTCCTCTAGTAGGATACAGCGCTACACATCCTTCGTCCAGTCTAACAGAGGTGTTTCTGTCCTCCCAGGCTCCAGGCAGATATAAGGCCTTGGCTGAATGTCCACGAGACGGCTCAGATGACCTCGCCATCGAGAGCGGTGACGTCATCCAGCTGCAGCACGTGGACAGCGAAGGCCACTGGTGAGTGTGTCGTCTCATATGCCTGGTGGTAAATGTGGTTGCCGATGGCAGAACCCTATATCACATGGCTTTTATATGGGCTCTGTGCCGATTTTGTAAACTTAGGGAACCTAATATAGCCGGTGTAAAGACATAAGGACAAAACTGACCGTGCAGGAAAATGGTTAAAATCAGCAGGTGGTCATCCTTTCGGCTGTCATTTTCTTTTCATTTCTAAGCAGTTCTGCATGTTGAATCACCAATGTTCATCAACACCCAGCAGGTAATCTGCCACACAAAGCCGCCGTGAACGGCCAACCTTCATTAGTGTGTCGCGTCCTTCACCTTAACCTCTTTTATACACTCCCTCACACCATCTCCGGGCTGGTGAAGAACCTGAGTCGCAGGCAGAAGAGCCTCGTCCCAGTCCCCAACCTGCACGTGGTTCTGGGACACAGCAGACTAGGCGGTATGGTTACAGTATAGGGGAAGAGGTTTCTAAAGCCATTTGTACTCTCGATCCTCCTCTCTGACATGTAGCTCATTTGATGGGTTTGCTTGAATAATTTGTCTCCTCTCTCATGCAGATCCAGGGAATCTGAAGGCCAGAAAGCTCAGCTCCTCTTAGAGGACAAATGCTGCCTTCAAGTGCTTGTGGGAACTGGGAAACTTTACAGTATGAAGTCGTAACTCTGGAACAATTCTTGAACCAATGGCAAGCTAGAGGATCTATCTAATGATCCAGTTAGTTAGCGTGATTAAAGTTGACAATATGGTAAAACTAGCTACATTATACACATTGATACGTTTGACAATGTCAAAATGGATTTGCTTTAACATCTTTTGGTTGAAAAGGTGAAAGGTCAGTGATGAAAAGTCACAACTTGGAAACTCTGGTATCAAACCCGATCACCGACTTTCCCATTTGGAATTCCGACTTGGGAGGGTCATTCAAGTGGTAATTTCCTACTACAGAGGAGCATTTGAAGGCAGCAATAGAACAGCTTTTGTGGGACCTTTGCACAGATTCACAGTCTGACCAGAGTGTTATACATTAGACACTATGAGGTCATGACTGATAGAATATCTTAAAATCTGCTTTCTCGAAGTGCTCTGATTGGCCATGATGAGAGACAACTCTCCAATTGAAGAAGGACACAGGAGCTTACATTTTGGATTATTGATTAACATTTTTCTGGGCCAATAACATGAAGACCTGCTTTTGCCCACCGTGATGGACAGTGGACAAACTTAATGAATGTTACCTTAACTTTGGACAGCACAGGGCTCCACCAGCACACATGCACAAGGTTTTGAGGAAGGACAAGGGACATGTGAAAAGATTTGGCACTTAAAGTTAATTCCCTCACTTCCTCTTCGAACCAGCCAATGGCCTTTTCCGTTGGGTTGCTGTAGCTGGATTGGGACCGTTATACACCCATGGACTCGGCCTCTCGACTGAGGGATTCTTAACCATTATTGCTATTCAGTGGGAATGCAGTTGGTGGGTGTTTGTTTGTGTGTGTGAGTTTTTATGGATCATTATAATCCAGGTTTCGCTTGAAACATTTCTTTAAAATATACTTTTTTTTTTACATTTTTGATGTGTATACTTGAATGTCAAACTGTTGTTTGGTTCCATGTTCAGTTATTCTACATGCTCATGTTGTTTAGGAATCCATGCTGTCTTGTTCCTTAAGGCACCCTTCTCTTACGCTCTCCAAGAGTTGAAATGCCAGAACGTGCCGTGCCATAATGCCTTTTTATTCCTGCTGTTTTGGAATCGGTCTCCTCTTCAATAAATGTTTGCTCAGCAATAACAAAACACAGTCTTGCTTCTACCTCACCTCAGACCTATACACAACTGGCACTTTATTGGGGTGGAAGGTCTACAAGAGAAAATGCATGCTGAAAGAAAACAGAACGCTTTACTATATTTTCAAAGGCTCTATAGAAGTTGAGTTATCGGTGAATGCGATACCTCCTTCATACCTATGATTAACTTACCATTTTATTTCCTAAACTCATTGTCAGTGGAGATGAGATCACGGTGATTGATATAAGTGTATTAATCAGGTCTTCAGATGTGACTTTGGAGGTCTGGGGAAGAGCTGCTACCAGCATGGAGCCAGCAAATAGAGACTGCTGTAATTCTCCCCAGGATTTCATGCTCTCTGTCTCCCTCAGCCCTCTTTGAGAGAGTTCCTCTCCTCCTCCATCGCCTCACACTTAATCTTAGGTTTCCCATTAAACGGGATCATACAGCAAACATGAAATATACCCACTGTGTCGAACGCTTAATTAAATATTGATTGCGGACTTATAGGAATTTACCACGTCAAGTCGGAGGCCTGCCTTTGATATGCTGCGTTTGATGTGGAAATTAGCTTGGAAAGCAGCACGTTTCTTGTGTTATTTATTTAAGTTCCGTTGCTGTGTGAGGCAGCTATGCATCACCGTGAAATGATGTCTATATACCCTTAGAGTCCTGTTTGACTGCCATGCATTGTGTCAAGGGGGTTCTTTCATCTTAAAAAAAGTAACATTTTGCCATATTTTCTTCTTTTGAGCTACTTCGGTCTAAAAAGCTACACATTTTGCACTGAGCTGTGATGTAAAAAAATATATACACTGAACAAAAATATATATGAGCTGAAATAAAAGATCCCAGAAATTTTCCATAAGCACAAATGTTTACATCCCTGTTATTGAGCATTTCTCCTTTGAAAAGATAATCCATCCACCTGACAGGTGTGGCATATTTAAGGTGATTAAACAGCATGATCATTACACAGGTGCACCTTGTGCTGGGGACAATTAAAGGCCACTCTCAAATGTGCAGTTTTGTCACAACACAATTCCACAGATGTCTCAAGTTTTGAGGGAGCATGCAATTGGCATGCTGACTGCAGGAATGTCCACCAGAACTGTTGCCAGAGAATTGAATATTCATTTCTCTACCGTAAGCTGCCTCCAACGTTAGAGAATTTGTCAGTACGTCCAACTGGCCTCTCAACCACAGATCACATGAATTGGGACTTGTGGGAGAGCGGTTTGCTGATGTCAATGTTGTGAGTGGAGTTATGGTATAGGCAGCATAACCTACGGACCACAAACACAATTGCATTTTATCGATGGCCATTTGAATGCTCAGAAATACCGCAATGAGATCCTGAGGCCCATTGTGAGGCCCATTTTTTTTAATGTATCTGTGACCAACAGTTGCATATCTGTATTCCCAGTCATGTGAAATCCATAGATTAGGCCCTAATAAATATATTAAAATTGACTGATTTCCTTATATGAACTGTAACTCAGTAAAACCTTGAAATTGTTGCGTGTTGAATGTATTTTTGTTCAGTATGTGCTTGAAAGTGCTGTGCGTCTTTGAAAAGCGCTGTAAACTTGTTGCTGAATGTTTCTCAATAGAGAAATTGCATGGCAAACTGAATATTGACTGAACATGGCAGGTTTCAGGTTATTGTTTTACAGTCACTGTCATTGTTTGGCTGCATTTTGTATATAGGCCAAATAAAGTATTTATTAAAATAATACATTTGTTCTGCACCTTGTTTTAATCTGTGCTTCTCTATAGTAAATGACCATAAAGCAATTGTTAGTTGTTTGCAGACAGCCATTTGCCTTCGTCCCTTCATCCGTCAGTAAATGACTCGTATTGTTTTATGAATAACCATGATGTGCAGTAGGCACCTGTTGGACATACAGGTATCTGTGTTCTCACCAGCAGATTGGAGGAAGACGATGCAAGGAGACGCTTTCTCTCTGAATAGAACATTGACTTATGAATTGAACCCTGAAAACGAGACCTGAAACAAGACAGGGTCCTGAGGACCCCGAGGGTCAAAGGTCAAGCGTTAGTCGTCCAGGTCATCATGCAGCATGTCCTTGGTCACCGCCGTAACGTGACGTATCCATCTATAGTAATGCTAGTCTGGTGTACACTCTGATATACACCCCATACTTCCCCTACTTGGCACACTCCTCCCACCAGTTCACAATCCCAGTCAGGAACCAGGTGTCACGGTAACGGTTGGTATGGGGACCCCCGCTCTCCCCCTGCGCAAGTCTTTGGCCACGTCAGCATAGCTGGCCGTGAAATACATACTTGGTGATACGGGCACTACTGCTATCCTTACACTGCATCCTCTCTGTAAATGGCACCTCTACCTTCTGTAATGTGTGCGACCCCAGCCGCTGATCGTAGCCGGGGACTCATCCTTCACCAAGTCTTCAGTGAATACCCCGGGCCCCAGGCAGATGGGTCTAGCGTGGGAGGAGAAGAGGATGGGGGTGTGGAGGCGCAGCAGGGCGATATCATGATTGTACAGACTTCGCTGAGAGTCGTAGAGAGGGTGTTTGTACTGCTTCAAAACCTCGTCGTCCTGCTCTGTGCCCTCTTCGGCATAGATGTTATGCTCCCCTGGAGGGATACAATAAATTAAACAATCTAGTAATCCATCTGTAATCAATCAAAATGTATCATCCTAGAATGTAGTTTTCTATTAGGGATGTGTCATGAAAAGAATGTAAGTCCTACACAAAGAACATTTTGTAAAAGTAGTGACAACTTAAATGAGCTAAAGAATAAATAAAAAACTGCAGCAGAGGTAAGTCTGGGTCTTCCTTTCCTGTGGCACTCCTCATGAGAGCCACTTTCATCATAGCGCTTGGTTTAAGGAAACTCATTAAGGAAAGAAATTCCACAAATTAACCTTTAACAAGGCACACCTGTTCATTGAAATGCATTCCAGGTGATTACCTCATGAAGCTGGTTGAGAGAATGCAAAGAGTGTGCAAAGCTCTCATCAAGGCAAAGGGTGGCTACTTTGAAGAATCTCAAATAGAAAATATAGTCAGATTTGTTTAACACTTTTTGTTGTTGTTGGTTACTACATGACTCCATGTGTGTTATTTCATAGTTGTGATGTCTTCACTATTATTCTACAATGTAGAAATAAAGAAAAACCCTGGAATGAGTAGGTGTGTCCAAACTGATGACTGGTACTGTCTGTATACATGCAAATCCAAAGTTAGAAAGGATGGTGGTTGCTAACACTTGACATCAAGTTCCTCTATACACTAATGTAGTAACATTGTAGTCACACTACTGTAATAACATGTTGCTACACAGTACTTTAAGTAAGATTCTGGTAAATGTGTAACCAGATGTGTAAAATATTGGGGTTACCTTCAGGTTTAACGTTGACTCCATTCTGCGGCAGCTTGTAGCCCTCTGCACAGCTACATTGTGCCCCATAAGTGCCACAGAATACATTCTCCGTTATTCACCTTACACTGCCTGGCTGTTACTGTGAAGAGAAACATGCATCATCAACCCACGTCTAAAGAGACTATTAATATGGAATGGGTTCAAATTGTTATGATTGACATCTGGTTTCCCAACAGTGTTATTACAATGTTATAGGAGGCAGAGATGGCGGAGCGACCTTAACTGTCGTGACCTGAGAAAAACTTGCCAGGAACCAAGTGAAACGGAGGACATTTGTCAAGGCCTATGCTCTTTATAAGGGCTTAAGTCAAGTAAGTGGGCACTGTGTTTTACAACTCTCCCACCGCACAGTTCATCCCAGTGAAGCCTGGTAGACAGGTACAAGTGTAGGAGCCCAGCTAGTCATTACAGGACGCCTGGTACAGACGGGGACGGCTGGACGACACTGGTCCTCATCTGAGACATAACACTCATCATTATTGACATATTACACAATTGAGATCGTATACCAAGATGCATAGCGCTAAACACTACAGTGTGTTACCCACAAAGCACACACCACCCACATCTTATCCGACCCAAAACTCAATCTGAAAAATCCATACAGAATCTTTAAAAAAAAATAATCATAAGTTAACTCAATCATAACACAATACCTTATTCAAGGAAGACTCTAGCCCCCCCCCCCCCCCCCCCCCCCCCCCAACAAAACACACATGTCCACACACACTCACTGTCTTCTCATCGTTCTCGAAGGCCTCCCTCCCTCCTCCAGGTCACACCTTTCCTCCAGACACACTCTCTCCAGGTTCCCCAATAACATGTCCTGGAACACCCCAGTGTTGTGACGCCGATGTCTCTTCAGCACACAGTCTGTTGCCTGGCCCGACAGGAACACTGGGGCTGGAGGGCCAGAGAGAGAGATGGTAAGGCTGCAACAGTTACTGCTGGTGTATAACTGTGAGAGTGGTATACTTGTTACCAGTGAGAAACCTACTAAAACCATCAGCAGAGAGAGCAGGACTTACCTCCCTAGCACAGCCGGCAGTCCAGCAGCATCACACACAATAGAAGAAATGGGTAAACTGTTGCCATCTCTGTCTGATTCTCTGCTATCACTATATCCCAGTGGAGAAAAAAACAACACTCTTCTATCATGGACACGCACCCACATTCCAAAGCACAGCAGTCTGTTTACTCTTGAACGACAGAGATACAGAGTAGGTATGCTACTTGTTAGTTTAAAGGCGAAGCTTTGAGGTACTCTGGTGGAAGTTCCCATGTGTGTAAATAATTTTGTAACTGATTGTTTTAAGGTTTTTTCTTTGAGGACTGTTATTTTTGAGTCTCTGTCTTCCTCTAAGTTTGGAATGGAATCAGAAACACACACTTTAGCAGAGAGCTCCACCGTCTACAAAAAACCCAACATGCATTTTAGGTAATATACCACTAGATGGCGCACACGTCTAAAACTGTCTACCAATGCTTTGATCGAACATCACATAATTCTCTCTCTCTCTCACACACACACACACACACACACACACACACACACACACACACACACACACACACACACACACACACACACACACACACACACACACACACACACACACACACACACACAGTGATGAAATGCAAAGGCCCAGAGTTTTCACTGATCAGCTCACATGGCCAGTACACACTCCTGGTCCTAAGGTTAACCATAGACTCACAACAGGGTAATGCAGCTCTCCTGGGTTCTGTGAGGATAGTGTGGATTACGGTTGTAAAATGCCATGAGCGTTTAATAAATTCCCTAGTTTTCAATAAATCCTGGTTGGAAGATTCTGGATTCTCCTGCTTATTCCTTATGGAAAGTTCCTGGAATTTTGCAACCTTAATGCTGATGCAGCTTATTGCTGAGGGTCGGTGTCTGTGGAGCCCCAGTGTCATTATGTGGTCTGGTCTGGAAAATACAAGCCCTGCCCTGGCCCCATCTCCCTCTCCATGGGAGTCCCCAGGCTGCTCTGATGGAGTGCTGTATTGACCCAGACCATTTATATTTCATTGAGTCGTTAAAATGCTAAATAATTCATACTTAAGTAATTAACACTGGGCCTTTTGATATACAGTCGATTCATCTCATGTCATAACATCAAAATACAGTGTTTAGAACTTTATGAGAGAGGTTAGGGTAGTTCAAACATGATGGCTTTGTTTTGATAGCCATCACAACTCAACACAGCTGCTGTTGCTGCAGTGACACCGTGAGTTGTTTGCATTCGTTTCACAACGTTATTCAAATGCAACATGCACTGGGGGTTGCGCGCCTGCATTTATCCATGTAACCGCCTCAGACCTGTGAGAGAACAGGCATTTCCGGGCCAACGGCAGCGTTTAAATCAAATGCACAATGTACATTCTCAACAGTGGATACGCCCACTCCCTCTGTCCTGGCCGGCTGATTCACAGCCCTGTCGGTCACACTCAGGTGAGTATGAATGGTCTGGGGAGACATCCAAACAAGGCTGTGTAAGATCAAAGCTGTGGTTCCCAAAAAGGGGTCCTAGGACACCTGGGGATACTTGGCCTATCCACATGGAGGACTTGAGAAAACTCATGAGACCTTAGGCTTACTGGTGAAATGCACATGAAGGGGTACTTCAATGGTATTCCAGAGCAAAATTCAGCTGGTGGTACAGTGACAGACAAAGGTTGGGAACCACTGTGTTAGATGGGGGAGGACAGAGATGCAGTGTGATTTATAACGCCAGGACATTGATTCCCTTGACGTGCCTCTCTCGGTTTCCAGAGCACAGTTGGGAAATGGTTGCCTGGTCCAATTAGATTGTTCACTACAATTGGGGATCAGAGCCGGGCCCAGCAGATAATTCAAACGGATGCCTGCGCAGTGTCATCGATTGTACAGTAGCTCTTGGGGAAGGCAAGGTTGGTTGGGAGGGAGGGATGGTGTGACACATTGAGGTCCTGTGTTTATGGATTACACACACACACAGCCTTTTCATCTCTTGGTGACTGTCAATACACTCAGAATGCTTTACAAGGAATTCAACCATGTACAACCATAGGATCACATAATGCGTGGAGTTTGAACGTTTACACTCTCCTCCAGCTCTGTTAGTCAATAGATCAAATCAAAAAACATCCAATCAAAGTGTATTGATCGGGTACACAATGCAGTCAAATGTCAAACAAGTACACAAATAATTAATACAATACATAAAAAAAAAAATGGAAATCAAGAAATGGCGGAACTAATCCAATTCACAACCAAAATATCCCTGTAACAGTAATCCTAATGTGTACCTAACAGGTAGTGAGTGTGCATCACCTAGTAGACGCTTAGTGATGGCTGTTCAACAGTCTGATGGCCTGGTGATCAAGCTGTCTCTCGGTCCCGGCTCTGATGCACCTGTACTGTCTCTGCCTGCTAGACGGTCGTGGTGTAAACAGTCAGCGGCTCGGATGACTGAGGTCCTTAATGATCTTCTTGGCCTTTGACACAGAGTGCTGTAAATGTCCTGGAGGGCAGGCAGTGTGCCCCTGGTGATGCGTTGGGCTGACCGCACCACCCTCTGGAGAGCAATGTGGTTGAGGGAGGTGCAGTTGCCGTGCCAGGCGGAGATGCAGCCCCACAGAATGCTCTCAATGGTGCATCTGCAGACGTTTGTGAGGGTCTTAAGGGCCATGATGAATTTCTTCAGCCACCTGAGGTTGTAGAGGCGCTGTTGTGCTTTCTTCACCTTGATGTGGTGACGATTTCAGGTCTTCAGTGATGTGCACGCTGAGGAACTTTAAGCTTTTGACCCTCCACTGCAGCTCCTTCAATGATATGGGTGTGCTCACTCTTCTGTCTCCTGTCGTCCATGACCAGCTCCTTCTTTTTGTTAACATTGAGGGAGAAGTTATTTTCCTACCACCCCTCTGCCAGGGCTCTAACTTCCTGCCTGTAGGCTGTCTCATCATTGTTGGTAATCAGGCCTTTCACTGTCTTGTTGTCAGCAAATCAGCCCGACCACTGTTGTGTCGTCAACAAACTTGATGATTTGAGGTGGTGTCATGCGTGGCCACGTAGTCATAGGTGAACAGGAAATACAAGAGGGGGCTGAGCACACAACCCTGGGGGGCCCACTTGTTGAGGATCAGCGTGGAGGAGGTGTTGCCTTCCCTCACCAACTGGGGTCGGCCCATCAGGAAATGTAGGACCCAGTTGCACAGGGAGTAGTTCAGACCTAAGGCCCTGAGCTTAGTGGTGAGCTTGGAGGGCACTATGGTGTTGAAAGCTGAGATGTATTCGATGAGCAGCATTCTCAGATAGGTATTCCTCTTATCCAGGGGGGAAAAGGCAGTGTGCAGTGCATTGGCGATGGCATCATCTGTGGATCTGTTGGGGCGGTATGCAAATTGTAATGGGTCAAGGGTGTTGGTTATGGTGGAGGTGAAATGGTTGTTGACTAGCCATTTGACTCCATTGCACTCCACACTGCCCTTTCCCACCTGGACAAAAAGAGCACCTATGTGAGAATGCCCATTCATTAACTACAGCTCAGCGTTCAACACCATAGTACCCTCAAAGCTCATCACTAAGCTAAGCTAAACACCTCCCTCTGCAACTGGATCTTGGACTTCCTGACGGGCCGCCCCCAGGTGGTGAGGGTAGGTAGCAACACATCTGCCACGCTGATCCTCAACACTGGAGCTCCAAATGGGTGCATGCTCAGTCCCCTCCTGTACTCCTTGTTCACCCACGACTGCATGGCCAGGCACGACTCCAACACCATCATTAAGTTTGCAGACGACACAACAGTGGTAGGCCTGATCACCGACAACGACGAGACAGCCTATAGGGAGGAGGTCAGAGACCTGGCCGGGTGGTGCCAGAATAACAACCTATCCCTCAAATTAACCAAGACTAAGGAGATGATTGTGGACTACAGGAAAAGGAGGACCGAGCACGCTCCCATTCTCATCGACGGGGCTGTAGTGGAGCAGGTTGAGAGATTCAAGTTCCTTGGTGTCCACATCAACAACAAACTAGAATGGTCCAAACACACCAAGACAGTCGTGAAGAGGGTTTTCTCTACTACCGCATGCAAAGCGGTACCGGAGTGCCAAGTCTAAGACAAAAAGGCTTCTCAACAGTTTTTACCACCAAAACCATAAGACTCCTGAACAGGTAACCAAATGGTTACCCGGACTATTTGCATTGTGTGCCCCCCCAACCCCTCTTAAGCTGCTGCTACTCTCTGTTTATCATATATGCATTGTCACTTTATTACATTTTTTTAAGTGTTTCCAGTTTCAGAGATTTTTGTAGTTCGTTCCAGTCATTGGCAGCAGAGAACTGAAGGAGAGGCGGCCAAAGGAAGAATGGTCGCCTCTCCTTCCAGTTGGTTTTGGGGGTGACCAGAGAGAGATACCTGCTGGAGCGCGTGCTACAGGTGGGTGCTGCTATGGTGACCCGCGAAGTGAGATAAGGGGGGACTTTACCTAGCAGGGTCTTGTAGATGACCTGGAGCCAGTGGGTTTGGCGACGAGTATGAAGCGAGGGCCAGCCAACGAGAGCGTACAGGTCACAGTGGTGGGTAGTATATGGGGCTTTGGTGACAAAACGGATGGCACTGTGATAGACTGCATCCAATTTATTGAGTAGGGTAATGGAGGCTATTTTGTAAATGACGTCGTCGAGGATCGGTAGGATGGTCAGTTTTACAAGGGTATGTTTGGCAGCATGAGTGAAGGATGCTTTTTTGCGAAATAGGAAGCCAATTCTAAATTTAACTTTGGATTGGAGATGTTTGATGTGAGTCTGGAAGGAGAGTTTACAGTCTAACCAGACACCTAGGTATTTGTAGTTGTCCACATATTCTAAGTCAGAACTGTCCAGAGTAGTGATGTTGGACGGGCGGGCAGGTGCAGGCAGCGATCGGTTGAAGAGCATGCATTTAGTTTTACTTGTATTTAAGAGCAATTGGAGGCCACGGAAGGAAAGTTGTATGGCATTGAAGCTCGTCTGGAGGGTTCTTAACACTGTGTCCAAAGAAGGGCCAGAAGTATACAGAATGGTGTCGTCCGCGTAGAGCTGGATCAGAGACTCACCAGCAGCAAGAGCGACATCATTGATGTATACAGAGAAGAGAGTTGGTCCAAGAATTGAACCCTGTGGCACCCCCATAGAGATGGCCAAAGGCCCGGACAACAGACCCTCCGATTTGACACACTGAACTCTATCAGAGAAGTAGTTGGTGAACCAGGCGAGGCAATCATTAGAGAAACCAAGGCTATCGAGTCTGCCGATGAGGATGTGGTGATTGACAGAGTCGAAAGCCTTGGCCAGGTCAATGAATACGGCTGCACAGTATTGTTTCTTATCGATGGCGGTTAAGATATCGTTTAGGTCCTTGAGTGTGGCTGAGGTGCACCCATGACCAGCTCTGAAACCAGATTGCATAGCGGAGAAGGTATGGTCGGTAATCTGTTTGTTGACTTGGCTTTCGAAGACCTTAGAAAGGCAGGGTAGGACGACACGAAAGAGAGGTTGAACAGGCTAGTAATAGGGGTTGCAACAATTTCGGCAGATCATTTTAGAAAGAAAGGGTCCAGATTGTCTAGCCCGGCTGATTTGTAGGGATCCAGATTTTGCAGCTCTTTCAGAATATCAGCTGACTGGATTTGGGAGAAGGAGAAATGGGGAAGGATTGGGCGAGTTGCTATTGGGGGTGCAGTGCTGTTGACCGGGGTAGGGATAGCCAGGTGGAAAGCATGGCCAGCCGTAGAAAAATGCTTATTGAAATTCTCAATTATAGTGGATTTATTGGTGGTGACAGTGTTTCCTATCCTCAGTGCAGTGGGCAGCTGGGAAGAGGTGTTCTTATTCTCCATGGACTTTACACTGTCCCAGAACGTTTTAGAGTTTGTGTTGCAGGAAGCAAATTTCTGCTTGAAAAAGCCAGCCTTGGCTTTTCTAACTGCCTGTGTATATTGGTTTCTAACTTCCCTGAAAAGTTGCATATCACGGTGGCTGTTCGATGCTAATGCAGAGCGCCATAGGATGTTTTTGTGTTGGTTAAGGGCAGTCAGGTCTGGAGAGAACCAAGGGCTATATCTGTTCCTGGTTCTAAATTTCTTGAATGGGGAATGCTTATTTAAGATGGTGAGGAAGGCATTTAAAAAAATAACCAGGCATCCTCTACTGACGGGATGAGGTCAATATCCTTCCAGGATACACCAGCCAGGTCGATCAGAAAGGCCTGCTCGCTGAAGTGTTTCAGGGAGCGTTTGATAGTGATGAGTGGAGGTCATTTGACCGCTGACCCATTACGGATGCAGGCAATGAGGCAGTGATCGCTGAGATCTTGGTTGAAAACAGCAGAGGTGTATTTAGAGAGCAACTTGGTTAGGATGATATCTATGAGGGTGCCCGTGTTTACGGCTTTGGGGTGGTACCTGGTAGGTTCATTGATAATTTGTGTGCGATTGAGGGCATCAAGCTTAGATTGTAGGATGGCTGGGGTGTTAAGCATGTTCCAGTTTAGGTCGCCTAGCAGCACGAGCTCTGAAGATAGATGGGGGCAATCAGTTCACATATGGTGTCCAGAGCACAGCTGGGGGCAGAGGGTGGTCTATAGCAGGCGGCAACAGTGAGAGACTTGTTTTTAGAGAGGTGGATTTTTAAAAGTAGAAGTTCAAATTGTTTGGGTACAGACCTGGATAGTAGGACAGAACTCTGCAGGCTATCTCTGCAGTAGATTGCAACACCGCCCCTTTGGCAGTTCTATCTTGTCTTAAAATGTTGTAGTTAGGGATCGAGATTTCAGAATTTTTGGTGGTCTTCCTAAGCCAGGATTCAGACACGGCTAGAACATCCGGGTTGGCAGAGTGTGCTAAAGCAGTGAATAAAACAAACTTCGGGAGGAGGCTTCTAATGTTAACATGCATGAAACCAAGGCTATTTCGGTTACAGAAGTCATCAAAAGAGAGCGCCTGGGGAATAGGAGTGCTAGGCACTGCAGGGCCGGAACAGAGAGTTAAAGAAGGTTTCTGGGGGCGATAAAATAGCTTCAAGGTATAATGTATAGACAAAGGTATGGTAGGATGTGAATACAGTGGAGGTTAACCTAGGCATTGAGTGATGATGAGAGAGATATTGTCTCTAGAAACATCATTGAAACCAGGTGATGTCATCGCATGTGTGGGTGGTGGAACTGAAAGGTTGGATAAGGTATAATGAGCAGGGCTAGAGGCTCTACAGTGAAATAAGCCAATAAACACTAACCAGAATAACAATGGACAAGGCATATTGACATTAAGGAGAGGCATGCTTAGTCGAATGATCATAAGGGTCCAGTTAGTAGTGAGGTTGGTTGGGGTAACGGCGATTCAGACAGCTAGGAGGGCCATCGGTAGCAAGCTAGCATAGGATGGAGGTCTGTTTTTAGCCACCTCGTGCGTTTCCGTCGGTAGATTAGTGGGGTTCTGTGTGGTAGAGGGGATCAATCCAATTGGCAAAATAGATATAGTTATAGTGACCCAAGAGAAATTGTACGATAGACTTATTCAGATAGCAGCCGATAAGACAGCTAACGATTAGCGGGCCTTAGATGGGCGTTCAGGTAACGTCGCGACGGAGGGGCCAGTTGGATAACTCCCTCGTGCAGATAACGTCGGTAGTCCAGTCGTGAAGGCCCGGTGGGGCTCCGCATCGGCAGTAAAAAGGGTCCGGATAGGTGATTGTAGCCCAGGAGTGGCTGATGGAACTCTTCAGCTGTCTAGCTCCGGAATAATTGATGTTTGCTCCGGGATCGACGTAAGCCAATAGTCTCACGAATAGCAGCTAGCTGCGAGATCCAGGTGTAAATGTCCAGAGCTTACGGTAGAAATCCGGGGTTATGGAGAGAAAACTAGGTCTGGTATGTTCTGGTCTGAGTCGCGTTGTACAAAACTAGCAATAGCTTTTCGAGCTAAAGGATAGCTGATGACCATAAACCGTGGTTAGCTGAATATTAACGTTAGCCAGTAAACTGGTTAGCTTCTGGCTAGCTTCTGGTTAGCTTCTGGCTAGCTTCTATTGTAGATTTCAGATTTGAGGTAAATAATACCTTTTTTTATTTTTTATTGGTGAGGCGGGTTGCAGGAGAGTGTTTTGAAGTTGAGTTTTTGGAAATGAAAATATATGCCGTGTAAATATATATATATACACGGCACCCGACAAGACGAGGACAAAGGACGTCTGACTGCTATGACAACTTTAACTATACATTCATGTACATACTACCTCAATTGGCCCGACCAACCAGTGCTCCCGCACATTGGCTAACCAGGCTATCAGCATTGTGTCCCACCACCCGCCAACTCCTCTTTTTACGCTACTGCTACTCTCTGTTCATCATATATGCATAGTCACTTTAACCATATCTACATGTACATACTACCTCAATAAGCCTGACTAACCGATGCCTGTATATAGTCTTGCTACTGTTATTTTCAAATGTCTTTTTACTGTTTTATTTCTTTACTTACCTACACACACACACACCTTTTCTCCGCACTATTGGTTAGAGCCTGTAAGTAAGCAATTCACTGTAAGGTCTACACCTGTTGTATTCGGCGCACGTGATATATAAATAAAATTGGATTTGAAATCTGCTCTCTGATCTCGCAAAGTTTATTGTCCAGTGTCCACTGTAAATTAGCAAGTAATATACTAGGAAGCAGAGGGTGGTTTGCCATTTTCCTTGTTTAGTTTGGAATGACAGCTCGCATTCCCGTTGTCTAGTGGCTTCTTTTTGGAAAATTGGCTCCCATGATGAATGGAACTGCTTCAGGTAATCCAAGGATCCAGCTCCTGAAAACCGAATTTGTGTTGAGTAATCTCCGATCTGATGTCCAGAAGTGCTTGTCGGTCATAGGAAATAATACTAGAAACTTTCTGAACAAATAAAGTCGAAAATAACAATAAAATATACAAAAGACTGAAAAGTTGTCTGGGAGCAAGCAACAGGGCGACCATCATCAGTGCCATCTTGTTCTTCCACCATCTTGTTCTTAGATCTAAAAAAGTTAGTGACCATAGCCAAGAGACTAAATTTCAAGTAACAGCAATGAGTATTAATTCTGTTTAATTGCATTTCCGTTGTTCAATTATCAGTATCTGATCAGTAACTGAGTACCACCACTAGGGGGGAGAAGTAACAACTATTCCTGTCAGAGGCGCCAGTCTGTCTAGGGGAGATCTCAATTGCATACTCCTCGCATCCTCTTTCCTCGCCTCCTTCTCAAAACCCATTGGAAGAGAAGGATCGAGGTGAGGGACCTCTGGCTTTCTCATCCTATGGGTTTTGAGAAGGCGATGAGGAGAGAGAAGATTGCAATTGAGATCTTCCCTAGCAGTTTCTACCCTCTTATC
The DNA here is from genome assembly GCF_029448725.1 of Salvelinus fontinalis. Classification (NCBI taxonomy): domain Eukaryota; kingdom Metazoa; phylum Chordata; class Actinopteri; order Salmoniformes; family Salmonidae; genus Salvelinus; species Salvelinus fontinalis. The sequence continues at coordinate 50,514,785 of NC_074670.1, read as the reverse complement.
AAGCCATATCACCCAGGAGAGGGGAACCGACTTGGGGAAGCCAGGAGTCATGGGTTGGAGACCATTGGTACTTGCCTGCGAAGCAGCAAGAGGAACAGCCCCTCCCTACCTTCAGACTATGCTCAAACCCTACACCCCAACCTGAGCACTCTGTTCTGCCACCTCTGGTCTCTTGGCCCTCCCGCTCAGCCCAGTCCAAGCTCTTCTCTGTCCTGACACCCCAATGGAGGAACCAGCTTCCATTGAAGCTAGGACAGCAGAGTCCCTGCCCATCTTCTGAAACATCTGAAACTCTACCTCTTCAAAGAGTATCTTAAATAATCCCACAGCACCCCCCCTCGCACCCCGAGCAACTGCTAAATAATTCAAATTTCAATGTAAAATGTTGGAGCCTCGGCTGTCCTGTACAATCCAATATGGTTGCCCTGTTTGCTCTGTGTCGATTAGAGTATAGACTTCTGAAACTGAATTACGCTTCTCAAGGCTCTGTTCAGTGTAAAGGCCTTAGCAGCAAAGCTCTGCCAAACCTATCACTTTGTCTGTCTGGGAGTAACTTCTCCTCTCTGTAAATCCTCTCCCCGAGTCCTCAAAGCCGCCCACATCTCTCTTTGTGTTAAAGTATTAATCTGAGCACGCTCTGTATCTGAGGTACTGCTTCCATCTACAATCTCATTCATACCATAGAATTATATATGATTTCTAAACATGACTTATCTGTCCTCATCTGACTGGTGTAGGAGGAATCCGAGCTTTGTGATGGTGCCAAAGTAATGGACTTGAGGGCAAGAGGAAACATTTTTATTTCAAAGAGTTGAGAAACGTGTTGACATTGGGCAAGGGTGGCATTTGATGGCTTTCTGGTTGGCATTGTGACATTGAATAGGACAGAGATTCCCTGGAGGGAAATAGCCAGGACTAAACATTAGGGACATCTCTGATTCATAATACCTGACATTGCTCTGCCTGGGGCTCTTAAAATATAGTAATTCACAAGCATACAGCCTATTTAGGTTAGTTTCCTCTGCTGATCCTCCATCCTCCTCAGCAAGACAGACAGGCCTTACATAATCAGCCCAGGAGGACAGCCAAGATGACAAGGTTATGCCTGTCAGTGTGTATTATAGCAAATGTCTGAGTGGGGAGAGTACTCTGCTGTGCTGTGCTTCTTAGTGATTAGATCAGATTTTTCTGATCTAATCAATGCCAAGAGTGTCCAAAGCTGTCATCAAGGCAAAGGGTGGCTACTTTGAAGAATATTAATTATAAAATAGATTTTGATTTGTTGATTACTACATGATTTCATATGTGTTATTTCATAATTTTGATGTCATTCTACAATGTAGAAAATGGTAAAAATAACAAAAAACCCTTGAATGAGTAGGTGTGTCCAAACTTTTGACTGGTATTGTGTGTATATGTGTATATATATATGTATATGTGTATATATATATGTGTATGTGTATATACAGTATGTGTATATACACTGCTCAAAAAATAAAGGGAACACTTAAACAACACAATGTAACTCCAAGTCAATCACACTTCTGTGAAATCAAACTCTCCACTTAGGAAGCAACACTGATTGACAATACATTTCACATGCTGTTGTGCAAATGGAATAGACAAAAGGTGGAAATTATAGGCAATTAGCAAGACACTCCAAAAAAAG
>NC_074670.1:50463116-50508116 GCF_029448725.1 Salvelinus fontinalis | reverse complement strand
CATAAACTCTGGCCAAATGTTTAAAAGTGAATTCAAAGGCACTGTAGACTAAGCTAATGAGGTATTTATCATTGAATTGTTATTGAATTCTAAGTGAGTCACAAACTATATGCACAATTTATAGAATATACTGTAATGATTTAATACAACAAAATGCTGTTTAAATGTTGAGTGCTTAATGTCCCTGCCAGCCTAGTGTCAAACTCGCAAATGCTTCCCAATTTATTTATTTGTTGGCTATAGCCTTGAAATGATAGGTTTAGAAATATGTAGCCTATTTGAAATAAGCACTTCTCTCAGTAACCTTTTTATGTTGTTTATTAAAATACTTTTGATTCAAATCATATGGTTTGGTTTCAATACTTTAATAGGTCCAAGTAGTCACAAAAATAGATTGGTCTTGGTTTAATTGTGATTTTAATGAATTAATTTTGAGTGTCAGTTTTTTATTTTTGTGAGCGAGGAGAGTTTTTTCTAGGAGAGCTTTATAGCAGAGCGGTTGGAAAGGAAGTGGAGCCTCTCTGTGAGCTTGCGTGAGCGATGAGCGGGATTTTCTGAACTTTTTGCCGCCTCTATGGCGGCCAGTTGATGAGGATGGGGGCGTGCTCAGCCTAATTCCTTCTGAAGTCCAAAATCTGCTCTTTTGTTTTGCGGATGTTGAGGGAGCAGCTGTTTACCAGGCGCCACGCCATCAGAGTGCATACCCCCTCTCTGTAGGCCGTCTCGTCGTTGTTGGTAATCAGGCCTAATACTGCTGTGTCATAAGTAAACTTGATGATGGAGTTGGAACTGTGTGAGACCACCCAGTCATGGGAATACTTGAAGTACAGGAGGGGACTGAGGACGCACCCTTGTGGGGCCCCCATGTTGAGGATCAGTGTGGAGGAGGTAATGTTGCCTTCACTACCTGGAGGTCCAGGGCCCAGTTGCATGGGGGGGGGGGGGGGGGGTATGGTCTATTAGTATGGTCCATCATGATAATGGAAGTGTGTGCTAAGTGTCGGTAGTTACTTTCTCTATTTTGGGCACGGGGATGATAGTGGACATCTTGAAGCAGGTGGGGATAACGGCCTGCGCTAGAGAGAGATTGAAAATGTTAGAAAACACAACAGCTAGCTGGTCTGCACGTGTTCTGAGGGCACGACTAGGGATACCGTCTGGGCCGGCAGCCTTGCGAGGGTTAACACGATTGGATGACTCGCAAGCACATAGACCTCATTGTCCTCAGGGGCTCTCTTTGGGTCTTTCTTTAGTAGAGCCTGATAGCTGCAGAAGGACTATATCACGCCCATGATGCTGGACAGAGGCCTGGGCATCTTCACCTCAACCTTGTCTCAGAGCATTTCATATTATTCTGTATGTAAATCCGAGACAATCCATTTAGTATGATATATTACGTTTCGTGTGGTATATATTAATTTGTTGATGTCCATCACTCATTTTATTTGATTATGCTACAAATTATAATTCATATTATATGTTACAAATATGCAAAATGTATATGTTACTAATTATAGCTAGGTTGCTAACGTTAGCTAGCTTGTAAAGTTAAGTTTAGGAGTTAGGTTAAAGGGTTAGGGTTGGGTCAAGGGTTAGCTGGAAGGGCTAAGTAGTTGCAAAGTAGTAAGTAGTTGAAAAGTTGCTAATTAGCTGCTAAACTCGCAACCTTAGATTGTTACTTAAGTCAACCCAATCTTATGTAACCATATCAAACATATCATACTTATTTGAGTGTTCAGGATTTCCTTTTACTATGTTCCATCTAGTCTATGTGACCAGGCTGTTCACCCACATACACTCCTGCCTAGACACAACCGTTCAACACAGAATTAGCAATGAGTTAGTCTTGCAGTGCCATCCTTCTAATTGTTGTTAATCACTCGGCTACTGGAGGAAGCCTGGAAATCGAGGATAGCATTGAATTCAACACTTATTGTACAGTAGCAACAAGGGCAGATGAAACAGTGGATGCAATGCTCCTCAGGCCTCACCACTTTTCCTCTGTGTAGGGGATGGAGTCGTAGGACTGCTTGTAGAAAGCCACCGAGCTGGGGCCCAGGAAGAGTTTACGATAGGGAGGGAGGGCAGCATAAAAATGAGATTTTTTTGTATTTTATTTTTTACAAATGCTTTTGAAAAAACACAACTTTATGCACTGTGAATTTATCAAAGATCTGCATGTTATTTTTTTGCATGTTTTCTACAGTGAATAGAATGATACATTTCCACTGTTTATGGCTAATACAAGTTTATTCTATTCTCTAGAGTGTGTGGTAGCAGTCTCCATGTTGGATTTCCATGGTACAGTATAGTTGAGTGGAGTCAGACAGCCTTTAAGCTGCAGGACCCTACGGGCTTCCTGGAGGAACCCCGTCTGGTCAAACCAGTGGAAGGCAGACATGGTCGTTGCCAGGTCCACTGAGCTGTCTGCGAAGGGCAGCTCCTCAGCCGGACACTGTCTATAGACCCAGACAAGAGCGACGCATTGATCGAGAGACACACAGATTGAGGCTACATAATACAGGCTATACTCAAGTTATTTGCTGGTCTCAGATCTGTAAAGATATTTTCTAGCTTGGTACCAGATCTGTTTCTGCTCTCTTGCCAACTCCTATGGTCATTGACACTATATCCCTGGTCTCCTTGCCGTGTTTGTAAGTAGCATCTCTCTCCTTCAGTTTCCCGACAAGGCTGCCATCAATCCACGGTTTTTGATTTGGGTACGTTTTAAAAGACACCATAGGGATCAAATCTATGCATTATTTTTTTCATCTGGTGACTGAGTCTGTGTATTCATTGATGTTATCACAAGAGGCGCTCCGGAACATATTCCAATCCATGTGATCTATACAGTCTTGGAGCATGGATTCTAATTGGTCTGATCAGCATTGTACAGACCTGACCACCAGAGCTTCCATCTGGAAGTAGCTACTGTAGTGTATTTATCACGGGAGCTGTGTTTAGGGGTTTGGAGTGAGACAACAGTACGACACACTCCCACTCTTAAGGTAGAGGCAAACTAATCGAGAGAGAGATGCGGGAACACACTGCGAAGCCAGCCATCAGAAGACTGCGGTCCTCTCACAGAGCTGGATGAAATGAAGATTAAAGTCAAGCGGGTGTTGAGGGAGATGCTATAATTATGTTCACTCGTGTTTGAAAGGGAATATTTTGGGAGACAAGGTAAAGAGAGGGGCGTCAAAAAATAGAAGTCTACATCACTGTGAGAATAGCAAGTAGTGTGAGAACGACCTTGAAGGAACTTTTTGGTTTATTTTGTTTCTCAGGTTTTAGGAGTGAAAAGTCATTGATCTTCCACCGAGTCGTTTTTTCCCCTCCCTAAAACTACAAGGGAATTAACAGATGCTTTTCTGGTGGGGCCACGGCGTGTTCTGTCACCCCAAAACTATTCAAGGGTGGCAACAGTGTTCTACTGCTCACTTGCTACCCTACATGACTGCAACACCAGGGCTGTGGTGGTACCAGGCGACACGGGTTTGGAACGTACTAGGTATAGGCCAGCATATGCCTATGAATGAGCAATCTTCTATTGCAAGGACACACTACATAACCTTACAACTAGTGAGCTTGTAATATCCACAGGGATACAGCTCTTCTGATCTCAAACTAGGGACTGCAGCCTTCAAAGCTCAGCCCCCTCCCTCCTCCCCTGCCCGCTGGATATGGTCACTGACATTAATGTGATATTTGAGAAAGTATAGCTCTGTTAATTAGCTACAGTCATTCTTGAGTCTGAAAGGGTAATGTTTCACACCCACACCCCTTACATCCACCCCCTACCCCCTTCTCTGCCAAACCCAACACACTGACATTTAAACAAGCTGCTTGTTATTTTAAGACAGAAAGAAGGGAACACTTGGCACACAACAGTGATCACAATCCATTTGACTTGAATAGACTCTGTTGGAAGTGTTTTCAGAGGAAGTTCCACCAGCACAAATGCTCTGTGTATGCGACGGGTTACAGTCTTCATTAATGCTGAGATTCTCCATTAAGAAAGCTATTAGTATGGTCTGGAAGATAAAAACCGGAGGTGGGGGTGTTCCTAGTTTTTGGTGTTTGGTATACTCCGTGTAGTTCTTCACTGTTATGTGGCCAACTTTACATTATTGATGCCCGGTGTTGAAGTGCTCCTCTGACTCCTTTCTTGTGGTTCCTCATCTATTCCGTCGTGTTGCTGCAGCCCTACCTGGGATGGATAGCACACCAGAGAAGAGCAAAGAGGACAGTATTCTTTCACAAAGGGATTAGACCCGAGGCAGAATGGTTTGGAGCAAGTTTGAGCTCAACATCTAATCAACACTTCAGAAATGCTTCAGTAGCTAGGTTTCCAACCAATTGGAGACCAGTTTTCATGCGACTATGACAAAATCCAGAAATAAACAATATGCTCATTTTCCCATGAGATGTTTCCAGCAAATGGTCTTGTTGCGGATAAAAGGCTGTGCGTGATGGCATAGTAGTGCACAGAAAAATAACTTTTGTAGTTGAATTCCCGTGTACCAAATAAAAAATACAAGTTAAATGGGTTTCCGGGCCTCCCGGGTGGCGCAGTGGTCTAGGGCACTGCATCGCAGTGCTAACTGCGCCACCAGAGTCTCTGGGTTCGCGCCCAGGCTCTGTCGCAGCTGGCCGCGACCGGGAGGTCCGTGGGGCGACGCACAATTGGCATAGCGTCGTCCGGGTTAGGGAGGGTTTGGCCGGTAGGGATATCCTTGTCTCATCGCTCTCCAGCGACTCCTGTGGCGGGCTGGGCGCAGTGCGCGCTAACCAAGGGGGCCAGGTACACGGTGTTTCCTCCGACACATTGGTGCGGCTGGCTTCCGGGTTGGAGGCGCGCTGTGTTAAAGAAGCAGTGTGGCTTGGTTGGGTTGTGCTTCGGAGGACGCATGGCTTTCGACCTTCGTCTCTCCCGAGCCCGTACGGGAGTTGTGGCGATGAGACAAGATAGTAATTACTAGCGATTGGATACCACGAAAATTGGGGAGAAAATGGGATAAAAAAAAAATAAAAAAAAATGGGTTTCCATCGCATTTTCAACTCTAGTGATGGTTTTGTCACAAATTGTCTTGTATAGAGATTTTGCCCCCTGGTTTTGGCTCGTGCACTCTAGCCAACAGCTTGCAGATACTGTGCGGATAGCCTACTATATGATGACGTTATTATGGACGAAAGAGCAAGACTATTTTTATTTGTCAAACGGCAGCCAGGAATCATCATGTCACCAGAATAAGACCCTCAATATTTATTGGAAAGGACAAATTGGTTCATTTTGGAGGTAAAGGGAAAGGGGATACCTAGTCAGTTGTACAACTGAAATGTGTATTTGACCCAGTTGTGTTAGAAACATGAGTACTTGAACACATTTTGTCAATCTTAATTTCTCAATTCAATAGTTTGAATAACACAAGTAAATTAAGTAAATCTGTAATATTAATTTTCGGTAAAAATAATCTGTTTCCATTAGGTGTAACTACTGTTCAAAATTGAATTAAGTACATCCAAATACTCTTTTGTTGTTGTGCATAAGCGCATAACCTTCCACCTTCCCAGGTCATACCGGGAGGACCATATGCCATATCATCGCTTGGTTATTATATCAATATTTGTGCACAAAGGTGTTTCCACCACCATTTCTCACAAAATGCATTTTGCAGAGACAAAAAGATCCGACCGTGTGGAACAAACAAATGATCTGTCTGCATTTATAAAATTATACCGAAACTACCTGTTTCCATCACACCTGTAGTGATTTATTTCGATTTTTTTTATACACAGTATGACTTTACTAGCATAAAAAACGTGGTTACTGACAGCCATTTTCTAGCTGTTTTGAAGAGTTTTATAGGCTTCTGACCAATTCTACTATTTATTATTATTATTTTTTTACGTAACTTTTTTTTGGTACATAATGCTTCCGCCATGGTTTCCTATGACCAAAAAGAGCTTCTGGACATCAGAACAGCAATCACTAACCTGGATTTGGAGTCCAACGTCAACGAGTCAGAGGCGCAGGACATACTGCTCACCACAGGGGGGAGAGAGAGAAATAAATAAATAAATAATGTCCCCAACCAAAGAGGGAGGGCCTACAGCAGCACCTAGATCTTCTGCACAGATTCTGCCAGACCTGGGCCCTGACAGTAAATCTAATAAAGGCAAAAATAATGGTGTTCTAAAAAGGTCCAGTTGCCAAGACTACAAATTAGTCTACAAGACTACAAATTAATCTAGACACCGTTGCCCTAGAGCACACAAAAAACTATACAGTACATACCTTGGCCTAAACATCAGTGCCACAGGTAACTTCCACAAAGCTGTGAACGAGCTGAGAGACGAGGCAAGAAGGGCCTTCTATGCCATCAAAAGGATTCGACATACCAATTAGGATCTGGAAAAAAATACTTGAACATTTATAGAACCCATTGCCCTTTATGGTTTTGAGGTCTGTGTTCTCATCAACAAAGAATTCACTAAATGAGACAAACACCAAATTAAGACTCCACATGCAGAATTCTGCAAATATATCCTCTGTGTACAACGTAAAACACCAAATAATGCATGCAGAATTAGTTTCAAAATCCAAAAAAGAGCCGTTAAATTCTACAACCACCAAAAAGGAAGCGATTTCAAAGAGAGAGAGAGCAACACAGAGAGAGAGCAACACAGAGAGAGAGCAACAGAGAGAGAGAGCAACACAGAAAGAGAGCGAGCGCAAGAGAGAGAAAGAGAGCAACACAGAAAGAGAGCGAGCACGAGAGAGCAAGCGCAAGAGGGAGCGAGCACAACAAAGAGAAAGCGAGCACAACAAAGAGAGAGTGAGCGCAACAAAGAGAGAGCAAGCGAGAGGGCAACAGAGAGAGAGCGAGCAACACAGAGGGCAACAGAGAGAGAGGGAGAGAGCAACAGAGAGAGAGCAACAGTGAGAGAGAGCAACATAGAGAGCGCAACACAGAGAGAGAGAGAGAGAGCGCAACAGAGCGAGACATAGGGAGAGAGCAACAGAGAGAGAGTGAGCGCAACACAGAGAGAGAGAGCAGGCTCAGTGAGCATAGCCTTGCCATTGAGAAGGGTAGACACAGGAAAAACTGGCTCCCTGTAGAGGAAAGGCTGTGCAACCACTGCACAACAGCAGAATCTGAGACAGAGCTGCGTTTCCTGACAAAATGTAAAAAATATAAAACAATTAGTGTCATTTCCCCAAATTGTAAACCCTTATTCAATGTTTCAAAGACCTCTCTGATGAGAATAGGCTACCCGTCCTGTTGGGGGAGGACGCAGAGAGTTGTGGGTTGGCAGCGCACTACATTGCTGCCTGCCATAAGATGAGGGACAGTGCCTGACAGACCAATCAACCTGCACAAGTCCTTTACTGTATGCTTATTGTTATTGTTCAATGTATGGCTATTTTGACCCTTGGTTATTGTTGTTACTGCTGTCCCGTTGACAATTTTGATATTGTAAATATCCAAAGTAAACTTTGGAAACATCTACACTGTTACGTCATGCCAATAAATCAAATTGAACTGAAAGAGAGAGCAACACAGAGAGAGAGAAAGAGCGCAGAGAGAGACTGTAACTGAGAGAGAGAGCAACACAGAGAGAGAGAAAGAGCGCAGAGAGAGTGAGAGAGACCGTAACAGAGAGAGAGAGCATGCAACAGAGAAAGAGTGAGACCGTGCTTGAAGATATTCTTGATCTGTGTCACTGAGTGCCATCTTTCCCTGGAGACTAAATTCCAGGTTCCCAAGTTTTGAATCAAGACAATTTCATCTTAAAACAATTAAGTGTAGTGAGCCAGGCCTAACGAAGACTTCATCACCAGAGGTAAATGGGACGCCTGTCATCCTCTGTGATTTCCGTACACCAAATGCCTGTAGATGACATTCCCTGGGGCCAGAATATACCGCTAGTTGACACAAGAGGTATGCAAATGTAAATTAGAGCAGCTGCAGAGTCATTTGTGGTGATGCTGAAGGGGACGATGTGGCAGAAAGTGTCATTTCACACGCTTTGACCCTGACCTCTACTGACAGAAACAATTGGCTGACCCAGCGTGACCTGTAGGACTGGGGTCAGGTGCCCTGCTCATGTAACGCACTGGATTGTACAAAACAACAAGGACACTGTACTAATATTGAGTTGTACACACTATATAACTACATACTTTCCCGGAGCTTATCTGAGCTCCATCCCCAGAGCACGGTAAACCTGGTGTAGCCTATGTTACCTGGCCACAAGGGATCGCTGCAACTTTATTGCGATGGCTGCAAAAACAATAGCGTGTGGCGTAGCCTAGATCTATCCTACCGTATGGTACAAGAAAACACAATATACCGGACACAGTTTTCTCCTGAACAAAAGCCCACCCAAAGTATATGCACAGATTGAACACAGTCCCAAGTACTGTGTTGACATCATCAGCACCACTGTGGTGGAAGCGATGTTGTGATTCTCTTAGCAGCCTTCCCCAGAGCACGGCTCAAGCCAACAGCAGCGAACAACTGCATCTGACTAAAAATTCCAGTGCATCGCAACGCCGGGGCCACAAAACGCCATACATCTCCCACCGCCGTCCCTCTCTCCTCCTCTCCCCTCCCATCCCTGACTGTTCCAGAAATGTATTTTAAGACTGATCCCTCACAGCTCTAATACTGTCTCCCCCAAACATCACGACGGGTGATTTTCAGTGTGCTGATTTTGAATTGATTGCCGTGGTAAATAAACACCACGGGGGTGGGTGCGCCGAAGGCAATAGGAACTCACGACTGCACGTACAGTATACACGCACACATGCATGTAAGCCCTCACGCACACACACACACACACACACACACGTACGTAAGCACACACACACACACACGGAATTGGAATGCCTTTATGGAAACTAGATAAGACCATGACATTTGAATATGATTATGGCTGTTTTCCTTTCATGTTAACACAACGATTTCCTGAATGGGACGTCACGGGACACTATGATCGTCAGGGAATAATGTCAGGGAATGTCATCCTGTGTCAGGTGGAGGCTGCTTTATATCAACACTTGGATAATAGTGGCTTACTGGAATACCGTCTGTCCATCCCGTTAACAAGGACAGGCGCTCGTGGACGTGCTGCAATAATAAACTGAGCAATCTAAGAGTTATCTTTTAATCTTTGCTCACTCTAAATGCGTTCCCACCATAACGTTCCCAGCTAGGACGTGTTAGTGGCATGACAGGGGGTGTGTGCAGGGGTGGATGTTTTGGGTCAGGTCTGACGGTGCACTTTCCGCCAAGCTGACGCATTGGAACAAAAAACCTAGCATGTCACTTGAGCATGGGTATACTTTGGGGGATAACACTATGGCTTGCCAGTGATATGTGCCAGTGATATGAGTGAGTGTATGTAATGTAGAGTTTAATGGCGTTGTGTGTGATTCTGATTGAGCCTCTTCTCTACACAGGGATAGAGCGGGGAGAAAGAGAGGCGTTGTTCAGCTGAAAGGTCAGATGGCGTGCCGCTAGGCAGCACAGGCCGTGGACACAGCAGGAACGCCACCCAGTGACATTTAGGGTGACGGCTAATACAGGCGGTAGGCTGGTAAGTAAGCACTCCACGTCACATCCTACTTATTCACTTTACTATAGGGCTCACTAGTTTCTCCAGGATGATTAACTGGTTATGTGGATGTGATACGGTAGCAGCGTAGCTGGAATAGACCTGCAGATGGGCGCTGGGATGAAAAGCAGACGTTTTACAGGCCCCTGACCAATTATGCTATTTTGAGTGTTTCTTTACTCTGGTCTTAACTTTTTTTCAACATAATGTTTCCGCCATGGTTTCCTATGACCGTAAAGAGCTTCTGAACATCGGAACAGCGATCATTAACGGTGATATGGATGAAGAATTAAACTTCAATGACCAGGCCAAGCAGGACATAGGGCTCACCCAGGACAAGGCCCTAATCCCCGACCCTCGAAGAGAAAAATACGGCGATATAGAGGCCGACGTGGGGCTACCCTGATGAAAATACGGTGACAAGTACATAAGCTGCCTCTACCCTCTGTTCTATTGGCGAATGTACAATTACTGGAGAATAAGCTGGACGAGATCCGTTTGAGACTATCCTATCAACAGGACTTGAAGAACTGTAATATCCTATGCTTCATGGCTGAACGAGGACATGGTTAATATAAATCTATCTTTTTTCTATGCATCAGCAGGATAGAACGTCAGAATCTCGTCAACTCCAGGGCGGTGGTGTGTGTCTCTGTTAACAGCTGGTGGCGATCTCTAATGTTAAGGAAGTCTCGAGGTTCTGCTCGCCTGAATTAGAATATCTCATGGTTAGCTGTAGACCATACTATTTACCAAGTTTTTTCATTTATGTTTTTCTTAGCTGTCTATTTACCACCACCTACCGACGCTGGCACTAACACCGCACTCAACAAGCTATGTAGGGCCATAAACCAACAAGAAAATGCTCATCCAGAGGCAGCGCTCCTAGTGAAAACTGAAATCCAATTTACCTAATTTCTACCAGCATGTCAACTGTGCAACAAGCAATGGCGACTTGTCATTCCCCAAAAATATATGTATGTTTATATATTCAGTACCAGTCAAACGTTCGGACAAACCTACTCATTCAAGAATTTTTCTTTATTTGTACTATTTTCTACATGGTAGAATAATATCGAAGACATTAAAACTATGAAATAACACATGGAATCATGTAGTAACCAAAAAAGTGTATAACAAAATCAAAAGATATTTTAGATTTGAGATTCTTCAATGTAGCCACCCTTTGCTTTGATGACGGCTTTGCACACTCTTGGCATTCTCTCAACCAACTTCACCTGGAATGCTTTTCCAACAGTCTTGAAAGAGTTCCCACATATACTGAGCACTTGTTGGCTGCTTTTCCTTCACTCTGCGGTCCAATTCATCCCAAACCATCTCAATTGGGTTGAGGTCGGGTGATTGTGGAGGCCAGCTCATCTGATGCAGCACTCCATCACTCTCCTTCTTGGTCAAATAGCCCTTACACAGCCTGGAGGTGTCATTGTCCTGTTGAAAAACAAATGATGGTCACACTAAGCGAAAACCAGATGGAATGGCGTATTGCTGCAGAATGCTGTGGTAGCCATGCTGGTTAAGTGTGCCTTGAATTCAAAATAAATCACTGACAGTGTCACCAGCAAAGCACCATCACACCTCCTCCTCCATGCTTCACGATGGAAACTACACAAGTTTAGATCATCCTTTCACCTATTCTGTGTCTCACAAAGACACGGCGGTTGGAAGCAAAATTCCCAAATTTGGACTCCTCAAGACCAAAGGACAGATTTCCACCGGTCTATTGTCCATTGCTCATGTTTCTTGACCCAAGCAAGTCTCTTCTTATTATTGCGGCTATCTCGACTGAACAGTTGATGTTGAGATGTGTCTGTTACTTGAACTCTGTGAAGCATTTATTTGTGTTGCAATCTGTGGTGCAGCTAACTCTAATGAACGTATCCTCTGCAGCAGAGGTAACTCTGGGTCTTCCTTTCCTGTGGTGGTTCTCATGAGAGCCAGTTTTATCATAGCAATTGATGGTTTTTGTGACTGCACTTGAAGAAACTTTAAAAGTTATTGAAATCTTCGCATTGACTGACCTTCATGTCTTAAAGTAATAATGGACTGTTGTTTCTCTTTGCTTATTGGAGCTGTTCTTGCCATAATATGGACTTGGTCTTTTCCCAAATAGGGCTATCTTCTCTATACCACCATTACCTTGTCACAACACAACTGATTTGCTCAAACGCATAAAGAAGGAAAGAAACTGCACAAATTAACTTTTAACAAGGCACGCCTGTTAATTGAAATGGATTCCAGGTGACTACCCCATGAAGCTGGTTGAGAGAATGCCAAGAATGTGCAAAGCTGTCAAGGAAGAAAAGATATAGCCCTTGGTTCACTCCAGACTTGACTGCCCTTGACTAGCACAAAAACATCCCGTGGCATATTGCATAACATCAAATAGCCCCCGCGATATGCAACTTTTCAGGGAAGTTAGGAACCAATATACACAGTCAGTTAGAAAAGCAAAGGCTAGCTTTTTCAAACAGAAATTTGCATCCTGTAGCACAAATTCCAAAAAGTTTTGGGACACTGTAAAGTCCATGGAGAATAAGAGCACCTCCTCCCGGCTGCCCACTGCACTAAGCCTAGGAAACTACAATATTTCACCTTTATTTAACCAGGTTGGCCAGTTGAGAACAAGTTCTCATTTACAACTGCGACCTGGCAAAGATAAAGCAAAGCAGTGCGACATAAACAGCAATATAGAGTTAACACATAAACAAACGTATAGTCAATAACACAATTGAAAAATATATGTACAGTGTGTGCAAATGTAGAAGAGTAGGGAGGTAAAGCAATAAATAGGCTATAGAGGCAAAATAATTAAAATGTAGCATTAACACTGGAGTGAAAGATGTGCAGATGATGATTTGCAAGTAGAGACTGGGTTGCAAAAGAGCAAGAGGATAAGTAACAATATGGGGATGAGGTAGTTGGGTGTGCTATTTACAGATTGGCTGTGTACAGGTCTGACAGATGATGCTTAAAGTTAGAGAGAGTGATATAAGACTCCAGCTTCAGTGATTTTTGCAATTCGTTCCAGTCATTGTCAGCAGAGAACTGGAAGGAAGGGTGGCCAAAGGAAATTTGACTTTGGGGATGACCAGTGAAATATACCTGCAGAGCGTGTGTGGTCGATGTCTGGGTTAAGCTTTTCCAAGCTTAAAAGGATAAACATTCACACGCAACACCATTAACCAGAAAATATTGAATACATTGGCCATGCTGTCAATCCAGCATGACTTCTGCCGTATTCAAAACAACTGGGAAAACAACTGGAAAATCTCAGATTTCAGTGAGTTCAAGACAACTGGGAACTCAAAAACAAATGAGCCCTGACTGGGAAAATAGGTTTTGAATGGTCTTCCAACTCCAAGTCGGGAACTCGGGCCTCTTCCTAGAGCTCCGACCTGAAGGTCAATGTCGTCATGATTCGACCTTGTATTTTTCCAAGCTCCAAGTTTTCTTGAAAGCACCATAAATCCAGAGAATGCCAGACTTTGATGACAAAGGTTGATGACAAAATGTGTCCACAAGAAGGACCGCTGCGCCACCTTTCTGTTCAAGTGAGCACAACACAATGGTCCAAAAACGTATTGTATGCTGCTGCATAAATTATGTAATCTGCCAGGGAGATATGATTACTGTAGCTAAGACAGTAATACTAAGTGTATGTAGTGTAGTAAGCTGTTAGTAGCCCATGTGCCCCACCCTAATAATTTGGTCCCTTTCCCTCTCATAACTTAGCCTACTGTTCTGAGAAATGTAATAATATATTTATATAAGTATTCAGACCCTTTGCTATGAGACTCGAAATTGAGCTCAGGTATATCCTGTTTCCATTCCCCATCCTTGACCAAGCCATGAGGTTGAAGGAATTGTCCGTAGAGCTCCGAGACAGGATTGTGCCGAGGCACTGATCTGGGGAAGGTTACCAAAAAGTTTGTGCAGTATTGAAGGTCTCCAAGAACACATTGGCTTCCATCATTCTTAAATGGAAGAGGTTTGGAACCCCCAAAACACTTCCTAGAGCTGGCCACTATAGGAAGAGCAATCGGGGGAGAAGGGCCTTGGTCAGTGAGATGACCAAGAACCAGATGCTCACTCTGACAGAGTTCCTCTGTGGAGATGGGAGAACTTTCCAAATGGCAACCATCTCTGCAGCACTCCACCAATCAGGCCTTTATGGTAGAGAGGACCAGATGGAAGTCAAGATTGAACTCTTTGGCCTGAATGCCAAGCGTCACGTCTGAAGGGAACCTGGCACCATCCCCACGGTGAAGCATGGTGGTGGTAGCATCATTCAGTGGGGATGTTTTTAAACGGCAGGGACTGGGAGACTAGTCAGGATCGAAAGAAAGATGAACTGAGCAAAGTACATAGAGATCCTTGATGAAAACCTGTTCCAGGGCACTCAGAACTTCAGACTAGGGTGACAGGATAACGACCCTAAGCACACAGCCAAGACAATGCAGGAGTGGCTTCGGGACAAGTCTCTGAGTGTCCTTGAGGTGCCCAGCCAGAGTCCGGACTTGAACCCGATCGAACATCTCTGGAGAGACCTGAAAAAATCTGTGTAGCGACGCTCCCCATCCAACCTGACAGAGCTTGAGAGGCTCTGCAGAGAAGAATGGGAGAAACTTCCCAAATACAGGTGTGCCAAGCTTGTAGCGTCATACCCAAGAAGACTCGAGGCTATAATCGTTGCAAAAGGTAATTCAACAAAGTACTGAGTAAAGGGTCTGAATACTCATGTAAATATGATATTTCCATTTTTTTTTATATATAAATGTGCAAAAATGTATAAAACCTGTGTTTGCTTTGTCATTGTGCGGTATTGTGTGTAGATTGATAAAGGGGGGAAAAATGGAATCCATTTTAGAATAAGGCTGTAACGTAACAGTGGAAAAAGTCAAGGAGTCTGAATACTTTCTGAATGCACTGTATACGTACATCTCAATTGTCAGTAGGAACCATATTTGTTAATTAAGTCAGCCATATCAGCTATGTTTTTTTTAAAGGCAGTAAATGAGGCTGAATGAACTGTTTCACTGTCAGACAAGGCTCCACTGATAGCCAGGTGTAACGTTGGTAAGGATTCACTCCATGGTGCAGAAAAGAAAGCTCTGCTGTTGGGACAGATTTATGTAGGCCCTAACAGTTTGTGGGCACCGTTTGTCACCATTATTGTGCAATTAATGTGTTGTGTAGTAGCTTTGCTGGCATTCATCTAAAAAACAAATGTTGAGTTTGCCCCACCAAGATTTACATGAGTGATCAAACTCTACATCACCTTTACTCCACACACAGAGACACATACTATACAAAGCATTCCCTAGCCCTCCATTTGGCAAATCTAACCATAAGTCTATCATCCTGATTCCTGCATGCAAGCAAAAATGTGTGACATTCTCAATTCGGAAGTGGTCGGATGAAGCGGATGCTAAGCTACAGGACTGTTTTGCTGGCACAGACTAGAATACACTACGTCCCCAAAAGTATGTGGACACCTGCTCGTTGAACATATAATTTCAAAATCATGGGCATTAATAGGAGTTGGTCCCCCTATTGCTGCTATAAGAGCCTCCGCTCTTTTGGGAAGGCTTTCCACTAGATGTTGGAACATTGCGGCGGGGACTTGCTTCCATTCAGCCACAAGAGCATTAGTGAGGTCGGGCACTGATGTTGGGCGATTAGGCCTGGCTCGCAGTTGGCATTCCAATTCATTCCCAAATGGCGTTGAGGTCAGGGCTCTGTACAGGCCAGTCAAGTTCTTCCACACCAACCTTGCTTTTTGTACCGGGGCAATGTCATGCTGAAAAAAGGAAAGGTGTCCTTCCCCAAACTGTTGCCACAAATTTGGAAGCACAGAATCGTCTCGAATGTCATTGTATGCTGTAGCGTTAATAAGATTTCTCTTCACTGGAACGAAGGGGCCTAGCCCGAACCATAAAAAACAGCCCCAGACCATTATTCCTCCTCCACCAAACTTTACAGTTTGCATTGGGGCAGGTACTGTAGCTTTCTCCCGGTATCCGCCAAACCCAGATTAATCCGTCACACTGCCAGATGGTAAAGCATGATTCATAACTCCAGAGAACGCGTTTCCACTGCTCCAGAGTCCAGTGGTGGTGAGCATTACACCACACCAGCCGACGCTTGGCATTGCACATGGTCATCTTAGGCTTGTGTGTGGCTGCTAGGCCATAGAAAACCCATTTCATGACGCTCCCGACTAACAGTTAGTGTGCTGATGTTGATGTTGCTTCCAGAGGCAGTTTGGAACTCGGTAGTGAGTGTTGCAACTGAGGACCGATGACTTTCGCTCTTCAGTAAGGCCATTCTACTGCCAATGTTTGTCTATGGAGATTGCAAGGCTGTGTGATACATTTTATACACCTGTCAACAACGGGTGTGGCTGAAATAGCGAAATCCAATAATTTTACGGGGTGTCCACATACTTTTGTATATATAGTGTATGTTCCGGGATTCATCCGATGGCATTGAGCTAAAGGCTAGAGCCGCCGCTTTCAAGGAGCAGGTCACTAACCCGGACACTCATGAGAAATCCCGGTACGCCCTCCAACAAACCATCAAACAGGCAAAGCGTCAATACAGGACTAAAATCTAATTCTACTACACTGGCTCTGACGGTTGTCGGATGTGGCAGGGCTTGCAAATTATCACAGATTACAAAGGGAAACCCAGCCACGAGCTTCCCAGTGATACAAGCATACCAGACGAGTTAAATTAATTCTATGCTCACTTTGAGGCAAGCAACACTGAAACATGCGTGAGAGCACCAGCTGTTCTGGATGAAGTTTGGAACCAAAAGAACCCTAAACAGCTTCTACCCCAAGCCATAAGACTTCTAAACATGACTGCTAAATAGCTAATCAAATGGCTACCCGGACTGCTTGCATTGACCATTTCTTTCCACTAACACTCTTGCACTGACTCTACCCACATACTCTTACTTACACTGACACCCCAACACACACATATACACACACACAATAAATACGCCAGCACACATATCATGCACACACATGCATACTGACGCCACACACACATTTTCACACTCACCACATACAGTACGCTGCTGATATTATATATTATCTATCCTGTTGCCTAGTCACTTTACCCCTACCTACACTGTACAAAACATTAAGAACACCTTCCTAATACACCCCCCCTCCCTTTTGCCATCAGAACAGCCTCAATTCATCAGGTCATGGATTCTATAAGGTGTCGAAAGCGTTCCACATGGATGCTGGCTCATTTTGACTCCAATGCTTCCCACTGTTGTGTCAAATTGGCTGGATGTCATTTGGATGGTGGACCATTCTTGATACACATGGGAAACTGTTGAGCGTGAAAAACCCAGCAGCATTGCAGTTCTTGACACAAACCGATGTGCCCGGCACATACTACCATACCCCGTTCAAAGGCACTTAATTCTTATGTCTTGCCACCCTCTGAATGGCACACACACACAATCCATGTCTCAATTGTCTCGAGGCTTACAAATCCTTTTTTAACCGGTCGCCTCCCCTTCATCTACACTGATTGAAGTGGATTTAACAAGTGATATCAATAAGGGATCATAGCTTTCACCTGTATTAACCTGGTCAGTCTATGTCATGGAAAGAGCAAGTGTCCTTAATGTTTTGTACACTCAGTGCAAATGTACTTGTACATAGCTACCGCAATTACTTAATTATTTTTGATTCATTATTCACTGTGTATTTATACCTTGTCACTTTTTTTATTTTGTATCTTTAACTGCAAAGGACTGTAAGTAAGCGTTTCACTGTTAGTCTACACCTGTTGTCTATGAAGCATGTGAGAAATAACATTTGTTTGCATCTGAATCTACTATGAATAATAGAATCTAATACATTTACTACTGACATTAAATCATTCCACTTTCATCTCCCCCTCCCCCTCAGCTCACCAATCGTATTTGGTTTGTTATAAATATCCTCATTGGTGGTGGCTGGCCAGAGTCCAATAAAAAATAGGCCAACATTATAGACATACACGTTAGTGCCTGTCTGCGTAGCACACAGCAGAGCATCATCCACATTCTCTCTCTCCCACTGCGCTAGGATATATCATCAGAATCGTAGCATCACGGTATTCTCGTCCGCCTGGGTTCTGGGAGTGTCGCCGTTGGTTAAATAGGAGCAGCTGTGTGCTAGTCCTGTGGGTAGGGATGGTGTGAAAGCCTCTGTTTGGACTTGATGTATGAGAGGAAGTGATAATAGAGTACTTACCTGCGGAGCCAAAGGCCCACTTGAGGGATTTCACTAACCTGCAGACAAATTACGAAATGTTCTCGCTGTCTTCAACTGCGTCACGATTTTGTATCACTCATCAGACTGTGAAAGGAAAACGTTGAAGATGAATGTGACTGTCGACAAAGATGACAGGTTCAAAGGGTATCATTTTCAACTAGTTAGGGGTGTTGTATTCGGGGTAACCAACGGTCCTGTTGTTCTATAGTGACGTGCTGTTGTCTAGGCTCCTAGGCTGTGTATTTACTGAGTAATAGTGGTGTCTCCTATGTACACGTACAGTCATTGACCTCATGACATTATTCAGGCCCACAGTAACCTCTCTGGCCCCTGGATTACGGAGTGGGGCTGCAAATCTCTGTTCCTCTGCTCAGATAGTGAGGATGGCAGAATAATCCTCCTAGGTAGGACTCCTCTTTGCTTCAGTTAATACTATTAAGTATCCAGGGCTATCTAACCTCAGAGGGACCAAAGCTTTTCTGATGGGCATGACAACAGGAATCTCCTCAGCACTGCTACGTTCAAGTACAAGGTTAACACTCCCACAATGATTATCTGGTCCACACTGTTGGACTGGGATGTTAGGCTTTTCCCTGGTCTCCCCTGAAGAATGTCCTCTGCCATGGTTGAGGGTTGGGGTTGGATTGCCTAGTTAAATAAAGGTTACATTTCTGGTGCCACCCAATACGTATGCGCGGATGACTAAGTCGCTTTGGATAAAAGCTTCTGCTAAATGGCATACATCACATATTATCTATCACAAACTAACATCAATATAGGGTATCAAGACAGAGCTAAACAAGTGTACACCTCACTTCCTCCCCAGCAAAACTATTAGTATTACTCCATCTGACAGGTGTGGTACAGTATATGACTTCTCATGGACTTTGAGTCAGGGAGCAGATAGCAGCAGAGAGCAGTAACTCGGTGGACACCTCGTCACAACATGTGCTGTGAGCAAGGGGACTGAGCTAGTGGCCTGCTTTTCAGCCTCCTCTTGATGACGAGAGGCATGTGAGCTCGAAAATGCATTATATTTATGACAGGAAGTAATATCTTGCCTGGCATTGAGCAAATAGGAATTTTATCGAGAAATGGCCCAAACCCTAGAACAAAACCCTCCTCAACCAGAAGGCTATATGCCTATAAACAACAACAAAAGGTGGGGATCTCTTTATCACCATACAAAGGTCAAGGGCCATGTAATTTGCCAATGAATTAACTCCAGAGAACCCCCATGATACAGGACAGCATTTGGCAATATGTATGTTTTTAAGGTATTTTCGCACAATGTTTTCTGAGATTATTTGTGTTTTGTCCAGACTGATCTTACTGGTCGTACTTTCAAGGTATATTTTTAGTATTCAATGTTTTTTTTGTCTATTTGTAGACGTTAACTAAAAACGAATGAATGATGAAAGAATGTTGTGTGGAAAAAACATACTGTACCAGTCAAAAGTTTGGACATCTACTCATTCAAGGGTCTTTATTTATTTTTACTATTTTCTTTATTGTACCATAATAGTGAAGACATCAAAATTATGAAATAATACATGGAATCATGTAGTAACCAAAAAAGTGTTAAACAAATCAAAATATTATAGATTCTTCAAAGTAGCCACACTTTGCCATGATGACAGCTTTGCACACTCAAATCATAAATATATTTTGATTTGAGTGCGCAAAGCTGTCATTAAGGCAAAGGGTGGCTACTTTTAAGGATCTAAAATATTCTTCAAAGTAGCCACACCCAGTGAAATCACAGTGATTTCAGTTTAGAATGGTAGCAAAAAGCTGTGTTGAAGCCATCAAAGTTGAGCTGTCTGCACATGTCAGTATTTATAGCTGAAACAGACCAAGAGCAGCGGTGAGCACTAGTTGAAAAGGTATACATGGTTTCAAACATGTGTATACAAGCACACTATTCCAGACCGGTATGCACGTTTTAAAGCTTGAATGGCGTTTCTAGTTAAATGATTGAAGACTAGTTATGATGAGAATTTTTACCATTCAAGTCTATGGCCATTGGGATTTCCGCAAATATGGTTGTAGTGTGAAAAGTAGTATCAACAATATTTTTTTGAGCAACCTGATTAGTGCTAGTCTAACGTTTTACAGTTGTTCTGGTGATGGTAGCTTTTACCGTTTTGGTTCCAGAGTAATAATAATAAGTATGAACAGTTTCTGAACTTGTAGTTTGATTTCAGCAAGCACATTTTACTATATTGCATTATTTAAAATTTGGCAGGGTCTATAATGGCCAGTTAGTGCTCTTACTCCCTCCTAGAGGCGGAAAGGGAAGTGCAGTTTGGCAGCTACAGCCGGTAGAAGCCTACTTGAAATGTCTTGACAAATTTGAGAATAAGCGAAGAAAGTTTTTAAGGAGTCCAGTTAACACTAAAAATAGAAACTGTATAGATCCTGTGACCCTCAACCACAGCCTTTTTTTCTGCGGCTGAGAGGCACAGAACCTGCCAGGTGACGATGTGACTGACACAACGCATGCAGGGGTCGACCTATTACCGCAATTTGTAGTTCTACTTCGTGACAAGTTAGAAGGGGCACGTTTTGTGTTACAAGACATGTTGCGTAGTATATTTATCAAACAGTTCGGGATTTTGCGTCTGGAGTTGTCGACTTGATTATCACACATTGATCCTGTCTAGGATAACTTTACATGTGTTAAATATGGGGTGATCGCTGACTTTTACTGTTTATATATATTTTTTCTCATCTTCTACCGCCAAGGCTACAATTAACTGTCAACATAAGGTAAGGACGCAGTTTCTAAATAATGTTCTTATCTAACTCAGTGGCAAGACAAAACACTCTCACTTTACAAAAAATGTCACTACAATTACGTAATTACATGGTAATTAATTTGGTTAATCTATTACAGCTATTGGCTGCGCCATTTTACTAAACTCCAATGAAAATCATAAAGTTAGACGCAGTTAAGTTGTTTGCAAATCTTAAACATTAAAAACAACATGTAGTCTCACATGCTTTGATAGCCTACAGTTATCTTTGTTCTGAAATCAACATTTCAAATTGTACACAGTCACATTACCATGGCTTTTGGCAATGTGATAGTCTACTAATAATTTTGTGCGGCGTTATTGGCCCAGAGAGGAATGTAAGGGTTAACGACGGCGAAGATACACCAGCACTAAAACATGTGGTACCATAATCCTGTTAGTTAATCCTCAGTCATAACAAGATATATTGTGGATTTATAAACTAGTAATGATGGTTTCAGAGCTGAGCGTTTCCTTGCCTGTGGTCTTTGTACCAACGAGTGCCAATTCACATTTTTGTTGCTTCCAGGGACTACAGATTAAAAAACTACCTAGCTAAATCTGGTGGAATGTTATGTTGTACATTGTCCGTGACAAATAAACGAATAAATTAACGTTTCGTGTAATTGTCCACTATTTTTAATTATTATGAATGTCATTTTTTTCGTTGCATCTGTTGCTAAATGACTGAGGAAATTAATCAACGACCAACTACACACCTAAAGGTAATTATAACTTCACGGGACTCAAACATGGTAGGCTAATGCGAATAACGCTGCAGCCAATTAGAATTACGCATGCAATGCCATCTCTCCTTCGCGGTATTTCCCCCAGATATCGACTAGTACACTAGGCCTATTGGTTTGCATTCCACTGCGCATCTGTCAGCGCAGCAAAACTTTAGAAAGGTGTTTAAAACACCCCTTTTGAAAAGGAATAACATATTGAAGCATATACAAGCAGCCGTCCATATTGATCCGTTAGCATCTGGAACATCTGAATGTTTACGTATCCACCACTTAAGACATATTTTGTAGGCAAGTGCGCTGACATTCGTTGTCAATTCAACAGTTTTTGCCTCTCCATCTCGTGCATCCAGGTGAGTTATTTCCTTTAGTGGCTTTGGGACTTGCTCCAGTTTCCGTGGACTGCGATTTATGAGCTATATGCTTGCTTGGACTACTTGGAATACTTTGGACTATATATATAATACTGTAAGTTGTCTGATTTAGCTGGCCTGTAACAGTATGTATGTCAACGATATTTGATATAAAGAGCGTCTTTTGGGACTTTTTCGGCAATTGGCACTTGTGCGTAAGTAAAGGTTATTTACTTTATTAGTCACTGAATTGTTTCAAAGTGTACAGATGTTTCGAATAGCAAACGGCTAACCATAATATCATATAATGCATCGTGAAAATTGGTTTGTCCATATGTAGGTAAAAAAAATAGCACGCTTATTTTGGCTATTGGTTTCCTTAAGACTGTTTTATAAGTAAACACTAGCCTACAACAAGCAAACAATTTAATAGATAGTGCTTGTCAATGCTGCGTAATCTGCTGCCCGGCCACTCTTCTTGATTCTACAGTAGGCTAGTTGACGCCTAGGTCACAGCGCTCCTCACGCTCCCCATCCAACGCGCGCGTTTAGAGCAACGGTGTATCGAAGCGGATTTATAAACAATTGATTTTCATGCCCCAAATGCATGTATTTTATTAAACGTATAGAGCTAAACGTAGCATCACCGACTGTACATGTGCATGTGCGTTAGGGATGGAATACAGCGTTCACTTTGTGGATCCTGTTGATCTGTGTGCTATATTTTCCAGCGTGTGAAATGCCTTGGAAGAGCTCGTGTTGAATAGAATAGTCACCATAGGCTTCAAGAAACCTGGTTGCGTCAGTTGTAGTGGATGGCATTTGCGGATACCCCATGTGGAGACGTTTGCTCCTTTGATGTAATCTTAATTTGATGCACTTTCCGTTTTTCTTTGACGTCGACTGACACGCGCATGGAAGCCCCGCTCTTATTTTCTTAGTTTTTTTTTCAGTTCCTTTGACACAACCGAGAGGGTCGTGATTTTTGCATGCAACATAGCGGGATTCATGTTGGAAGCGTTTTTCTTTATCAATGTGCATTGATGTAGCAGAAAACGTGGAGGAGATAAGGTAAGACAAACTAGATTCAAACGATTTTATGGTGGTGATGGTCCATGGATACCAAGGCGTTTCTTTACCAATTTTTCAGACGCGCTTTGTGAACTCAATTGTGTAGGCTATGTGAGTAGAATGTATCAATAACTGGATATATCCATTGACAGCCGGCGTCATACATGGAATCATACAGCCCCGCAGGTTTGCGTTGTTTGTAGTTCTCTCTTGATACAACTTGCTTCATCAAAATAAAACCTTAAAGACTAATTGCACTGTTTTCTAATTGTCTAACAGAACCCTTATCTCAGCACCTGGTAGCTTTGGAAAGGATTTCATTGAAGAAATTGTCTGCAAGCGATTAAAAGGATTTTCATTCTTGTCTAAATCGGGAATTACACATCCAAACTGGGATCTATGAGCGGAAAAGTGGCGAAGCCAAAAGAAGATAAGGATGCTTCCAAGGGTAAGAGGCAAGCCTTGCAACGCACAGATTGCTGCTCCTAAATCACTGGTTTAAAGCGACCGTGCGCTCATTCATCTCCCACACATCCTCTGCTCGCCCTTTGAGATTTCTGAAAACAATAGTAGGCCAGCTACTGAATGGCGCGGCATATGTGGCTTGCTGGTGTCATTTCAGACTCAACCAGTAGCCATCTAGAATTAGCACGTGTTATAACCTGCTTATAACCTAATGATTACGCAAGTAGTGTATCACATTTATTGGTTTCATTATTTAAACAAATATCTGCCAATATTACATTAATTAATACAAAACCAAGAATCATAATGAAAATCGAACAATGTAGTGCATTTTAATGAGCATTGGTTAACCTACATGAACAATGGTCGTGCTGTCGCTTTAATGTGAAGGCAGTGAACAACAATGTCACTGGCATCCGTTTGAAATCCCCCCTGTTCTTGCTTGCATCTTTTTACGTGGGTTTGCATTTGCCCAGCTTTCAACATCATATTCTAATCACACACAGGGGAGTTCTACGCTAATATGACGTGGGCACACCATTTGTTTTGGTAGCTCGTGCGCTAATGACCCATTGCGTAAAAATTAGCCTCTGCACGTCTCTAGAAAAGCCTCGCTTCGTGTCGGGATGTAAACTGGCGAGCCATTGCCATGGAGACAAGGGGAGGCAAGGTTGCCAGAGAAACCTCAGCGAGATTAGTCGATGTGCGCGCTCTACACCGAGGTTGTCCACGACAGTTTGGAGGCTTGCATGCACAGGCTTTCATCCCTTTGTTTTGATGAATGCGTATTTTTGTCAATTGAAGCAATCAATGGCAAGGCAACCCATCAAAACAGAATGTATCCAACAGCATCCTGGAAACTGACAAAGAGGCAGCCAATGTGGAGTCATATTCAATTACAAAATAATTTATTCAGGATTCATCTGCTTTATTTTAGTACTGTAGGCTATGTTGAATTTATTAATAGCCTATGATTCCATTGAAAGGAATGTTTGTTTTGATTATGTGCTTATTGAAAGATGATCATGATTAAAACCAATATTATATTTGAATTATAACCACCAGCTTCCCTGGTTGTCATGTTTCCTGCTTTATTTGATTCGCCCTAAACAGATGAATAGGGCTCAGTTTGACCTCACATATATTGTTGGTTTAATGCATGTCTAATAGACTATATTCCAAACATGTTATTCTGTGACATTTCTCCAGCGCCAACAGTAAGAGTGTGGACCTTTTTCTTTGTCCTCCAATAATTGTTTTCCTTTTTTATTCAGACCATTGCTTTACCACTTGCCTGGTAAATTGGACTTGCAGCCTAATGCAGTTGACTTGTGCATGCTTTCACTTATTGAGATGTTCTCACCTCACATTACCATTGCACTTTCCAGACCCCTAGGTCTGGGTTGAACCAGACCTAGGTTCTGTGTGTTCAGTATCCTTGTCATAATACAGCATTATACAGTACCAGTCAAACATTTGGACACACCTACTCATTCCAGGGTTTTTCATTATTGTTACTATTTTCTACATTGTAAAATCATAGTGAAGACAAACTATGAAATAACTCATATGGAATCATGTAGTAACCAAAAAAGTGTTACACAAATCAAAATATATTTTATAATTGAGATTCATCAAAGTAGCCACCCTTTGCCTTGATGACAGCTTTGCACACTCTTGGCATTCTCTCAACCAGCTTTGTGAGGTAGTCACCTGGAATGTTTCAATTAGCAGGTGTGCCTTGTTAAAAGTTAATTTGTGGAATTTCTTTCATTGATGTGTTTGAGCCAATCAGTTGTGTTGTGACAAGGTAGGGGTGGTATACAGAAGATAGCCCTATTTGGTAAAAAACCAAGTCCATATTATGGCAAGAATAGCTCAAATAAGCAAAGAGAAACGACAGCCATCATTACTTTAAGACATGAAGGTCAGTCAGTACGGAAGATTTCAAGAACTTTGAAAGTTTCTTCTAGTGCAGTCGCAAAAACCATCAAGCGCTATGATGAAACTGACTTTCATGAAGACTGCCACAGGAAAGGAAGACCCAGAGTTACCTCTGCTGCAGAGGATAAGTTCATTAAAGTTAACTGCACCTCAAATTGCAGCCCAAATAAATGCTTCACAGAGTTCAAGTAACAGACACATCTAAACATCAACTGTTCAGAGAAGACTGTGTCAATCAGGCCTTCATGGTCGAATTGCTGCAAAGAAACCACTGCTCTAAGGACATCAATAAGAAGAACAGACTTGCTTGGGCCAAGAAACACGAGCAATGGACATTAGACCGTTGGAAATCTGTCCTTTGGTCTGAGGAGTCCAAATTTGGGATTGTTGGTTCTGACCGCCATGTCTTTGTGAGACACAGAGTAGGTGAATGGAGGATCTCCGCATGTGTGGTTCCCACCGTGAACCATGGACGAGGTGTGATGGTGTGGGAATGCTTTGCTGTTGACACTGTCAGTGATTTATTTAGAATTCAAGGCACACTTAACCAGCATGGCTACCACAGCATTCTGCAGCGATACACCATCCCGTCTGTTTAATGCTTAGTGGGACTATCATTTGTTTTTCAACAGGACAATGACCCAACACACCTCCAGGCTGTGTAAGGGCTATTTGACCAATAAGGAGTGATGGAGTGCTGCATCAGATGAGCTGGCCTCCACAATCACCCGACCTCAACCCAATTTAAATGGTTTGGGATGAGTTGAATCGCAGAGTGAAGGAAAAGCAGCCAACAAGTGCTCAGCATATGTGGGAACCTCTTCAAGACTGTTGGAAAAACATTCCTCATGAAGCTGGTTGAGAGAATGCCAAGAGTGTGCAAAGCTGTCATCAAGGCAAAGGGTGGCTACTTTGAAGAATCTAAAATATATTTTGATTTGTGTTACACTTTTTTGGGGTACTACATGATTTGATGTCTTCACTATTATTCTACAATTTAGAAAATAGTACAAATAAAGAAAAACACTTGAATGAGTAGGTGTGTCCGAACCTTTGACTGGTACTGTACATCAGAAGTGGTTAGATCAACTAAAGTTTTAATAAACATAATTTTATTTTAGCCTCAGACACTAACCAGCACCTACAGAGGAAAGTGAACGATCCACCATGCATATAGCTCTATGTATTAGAGATGTCAATAATAGTTCATATGACCATCACTTTTTATTAACTGTCTTTGGTTAAGCTTTGGATCAATTCCACTGCTTTTTTTAAGAACAATATGGGATTGAGGAAGGGAGTTAAACCCTGGGAATAATGGAATGAAGTTTCAGGCCTAGATTTAAGCCCTACGCTTGCGTAACAGTTCGACAAAATGCTAGCACATCTCACCATACTCTTTGACCGTGGATGTTTTTTAAGGATTCGATTCAATCCGTAGCGCTGAATATCAGCGTTATAGCGCGATTGAAACGGAATGGTAATTTCTGAATGAGCCCACGTATGCAGTGTTTACCGTTAATGTCGTCCCCGCGAACGCTAGGAACATTGCCTTTTACATTTAAATTGTCCTATAACACGGATCTTAGTGCTATGGATTAAATCAAGCCCCAATGCGCTCTGTTCCCATTAAAAAGGGAGTATGTCTGTGAGTAGCAGGACAGTAACAGAATAGAGGGATAAGAAGAAATGCTATCTATTCTCTGTGCGTTGGCTCCCTCAGTGAAAGGTCATGCTTTACAAGATAGGAGTACATCCTGTGCTATTACATGTGATTTACAGAATGGTAGCGAGAGAAAACCATGTCTTAGGCAGGGATAAAGCCTCCCTCCAATATCAAAGCAGGCAAATCAGTTTGTGAGCTTCCCCGCGCTCTGGTGAGCCTGAGTTGTCCGGACAGAGTGGTATATGGAAGCGTACCTGTTATCCCGGCCTCAACCCCAGCATCCCAGAGCCTGGGAAATCAACGGGATCAATGCTTGTTTACATAAAGTCATTATGTTGACATTTCTCGTCTCTCTTTTCTAGTCTTTGACCATAAAGCCTCTTGTTATCGTATGTGTCGTGGGTTTTCGAATATTCTTTTACAGAATGCCCTTATCAAACGTGGCATCCCCTTTAACATAGTACTCTCTCTCTCCCAGGCTTCTTTGTGGCCTGCTTTTTTTATAGACTCTCAGACCTCTTTTGTTGTCTCTGTCAGTGCCTCTTTAACGGCATAAGCCGAGCAGAAGGCATAACTCTTGCATATTTGCCACCATATTAATTCAGCCCAGGGCAGCCACGTTGGCCAATCAATAGATATCCAGAGTTTGGAGTCACTGCTTCATGAATCACAAAGGAGACAGCTCTCCCCTGCTCTGCTGTGACACCTGCTCGAATCTCATTGGCTAAACAACACGCTGCCTACAGTATCATTACCATCTTTTGATCTAGTAGCTGGCTGGCTCTCTCGGAAGCCCACTTAAATAGGATGGGGTCGGTTTCAGCAAAGACAAAGGTGGAGATTAGAATAGTGCTAAAGAGGTTTGTTATCTTTTACACAAAATCGCCATGCTGGGGATATGCTGTTAGCTTAACACTGCTGTTGGGTGATGTAATGGCGCTAACTCACTAACTAGTCGCTGAGAAGTGAGAACAGTAGGCTATACCATTCCGTCAAGCAAAAATATTTAGACTTGATCTTATGTCACTCACTTCTAAAGTAGTTATTTACCCCACAATTGTTAAAGAGGGAAAAAGTGCTTTTCTATGTGATTTGACGGACAGCTGCAGTGGAAACTCACTGCAAAGTGGAAAACCTCAGAAATGTAAGTGGAAAGTTTGTAAGTCTCTACAGGATGTGTTGAATTTTGAGTGATATTGCAAGTAGAGTATAGTTTGACTGTACGCCGCTAAATGAACCAGGCAGGATCTCCGTACAACGTCTCATCATGTCTTCGCTTCACAATGATGTGGTCATGCACAGTATGTCTGACATAGAGTATATAACCCAATGAAATAAAGTGAAACATAAACTTACTTGCACTCAGCAGTACATGTAGTTAGTATTTTTATACTTGTTCATGTTGTAGTTATGCTTGTGTGTAAACACCGCAAACAGGACATTTTCTAAGTCGATTTCCCAGGGTATAGACTAGATGTGGAGGGAGATGTCGTGTCGGCAGCGCCAGGGCCGGTGTGCCCTGTCAGACAATTCTCACGGTTGCTGACGCAGATCCGGCTACGCTGCCCCGAGGAGGCTGGCTCGCAGCCGCGCATCAGAGACCTGCCACTCTGCATCGCGCCGCGTCGCCCTGAGATGTTTGGGAAGGTTAGGGGTCCTGTCTCTCCAGCTCCTCGCTCTGCCCGTCGTGCCCGGGCAGTGTGGGCACTGACGGACAGCCTCGCTAGCTGGCGAGGCACTGTAAGTGGTGGTTTTCTGTCTGTCTATCTGTCCTGCTTTGTCCTGCTTTGTCCTCAGCCCTTAGAGGAGTGGAACACCATTCAGCACCCAAATGTAGGCTTCAGTATCCACAATGCATATAGACTTGGGTGTTGTGTGAGTTGGCATATGTGATTAATAAAGTGTCATGGTCCTTCGGTGAAGTGATTTGTCAACATTACCATTTCCAGGCGTTTTTCTTCATTCAGTAAAGTTGCCGTGACTGACCTGGTTGGTTTCAGTCAGTTCATTCCAGTATCCATCCATGGGTGCAAGGCCTTACCACGCAGTGTGTGTCCTCCCCTTAACAATGACACCAAAAAGGTACTAGGTAGAGTAGATCTAGCTCCTCTGTCATTTCATCATTGTGTGGCCGGGGTCAGTGACCTGCCGTTAAAATCCCCTAAATACCTGGCTGCTATGATGCGTCAGCCAGTCAGGTCCGTGCCAATCCTGAAAGCTGTGTGTTGTATGAGGTGAATGGGTTTCTATAAAGCTCTTCCTCATTCCCTCTCATTCTCCTTCTCTCTTTTCTCTATTCATCCGTACCTCTGACCCCTGACCTCTGACATCATGGTCTACCGTTGGTCCCTTGGTACAGATCTAAATCGTCCACATCATTTGGCTGCCTCTGTGTTCATTGGTATGCTTTAATCCTCATTCAAGAAAGGGCCAGGAGTGAAAACACAGCCTCGCTTCTCGTCTTCATCATTCATTCATTCATTCATTCCCAGATATTGAAATGCTCACACAGTGCCAATGGGCTGGATTTGAGAGTATGTAGGTGTGTATTTGACTCAAATTAGATGTAGTGATGAACTGTAGGGGGATTGTAGCAAGTCAGTCTTGAAAGGGTACTTATGTGATTATCCGTAAAGATGGCTTTGGCTGGAAGTCGGTTATTCGTGTCATGACCGATCTAAAATATGTATTTATTATTTCTAAACCCCGGGTCTCTTATCAAAGTAATGGCTGAAAGGATCACAGGACCTCTTTCATGTAGGTGTGGGATTATGTATCGATTCAGAATGTTTGGATTACAGCGGAGTTTGGATTGTTTTAGATCCAGAAATGCGCTACCCCACTCGGATGTATTTTTTTTCCTATCTAAAGATAATCCTCCATAATTGTGGTTATGTGTGTCAAACTGTGCTGATGACAATGACCTCTTTTATACAGAGCCAGGATATTATAATATTTCCGAGTACATGCCCCTACGTGTGTTCATGCATTTTGGGTGGTGTCAAATTTTTATTGCGTTTTCGTAGCGGCCGTACTGACATATAAGATAAATGTGCAGTAGGCTACATAGGTTACTGCCCATTCACATGAAACCCCCTATTCCACAAAGGCTACTCCATAGTGGGACTGTGATGCTGACAGGCAAGACATGGCCATGTCCCCCATTTAGAAAAAGCTGTTTGTTTTGTCTAACTGGCCTATTAGGACTAAATCTAGCACACTGACCACGTCAGCAAGAAATTGGGCCACTCCTGGCTAGCTTTATTTATTATTGTCCCACAGGAGCTATCTTGACGAAAGAGAGCCTTGTATGCTTTCTCTGCTTTCCACCAGACAGAGATGAACCATAGTACATCACCCAGAGTGAAATATTACCTGAGTAATACCTCTGCCAGGTGTATGACAATCCTCATAATCTCAATGTTGGTATAGAAGGCAATGCGATAGGAACAGAGGGGGATCAGCCAATCAGAGGCACCGTGAGGATGGAGTTAGGAGCTCAGCTGTCCGACAGATAGAGTAGATGTGTGTCAGAGCTGACTCATTTAGCTGTAACCCTTTAAGCAACACCGAGCCACAGCCATCAGTTTAACCCCTTTAAATGAGACAGAGTACAGGGAGCCACAGCCATCAGTTTAAGCCCTTTAAATGAGACCAAGCACAGGGAGCCACAGCCCTTAATGTAACCCCTTTAAATGAGACGAAGCACAGAAAGCCACAGCCATCAGTTTAACCCCTTTAAATGAGACGGAGCACAGGGAGCCACAGCCATCAGTTTAAGCCCTTTAAATGAAACGGAGTACAGGGAGCCACAGCCATCAGTTTAACCCCTTTAAATGAGACAGAGCACAGGGAGCCACAGCCATCAGTTTAACCCCTTTAAATGAGATGGAGCACAGGGAGCCACAGCCATCAGTTTAACCCCTTTAAATGAGACGGAGTACAGGGAGCCACAGCCATCAGTTTAACCCCTTTAAATGAGACGGAGCACAGGGAGCCACAGCCATCAGTTTAACCCCTTTAAATGAGACGGAGCACAGGGAGCCACAGCCATCAGTTTAACCCCTTTAAATGAGACGGAGCACAGGGAGCCACAGCCATCAGTTTAACCCCTTTAAATGAGACGGAGCACAGGGAGCCACAGCCATCAGTTTAAGCCCTTTAAATGAGACGGAGCACAGGGAGCCACAGCCATCAGTTTAACCCCTTTAAATGAGACAGAGTACAGGGAGCCACAGCCATCAGTTTAAGCCCTTTAAATGAGACCAAGCACAGGGAGCCACAGCCCTTAATGTAACCCCTTTAAATGAGACGAAGCACAGAAAGCCACAGCCATCAGTTTAACCCCTTTAAATGAGACGGAGCACAGGGAGCCACAGCCATCAGTTTAAGCCCTTTAAATGAAACGGAGTACAGGGAGCCACAGCCATCAGTTTAACCCCTTTAAATGAGACAGAGCACAGGGAGCCACAGCCATCAGTTTAACCCCTTTAAATGAGATGGAGCACAGGGAGCCACAGCCATCAGTTTAACCCCTTTAAATGAGACGGAGTACAGGGAGCCACAGCCATCAGTTTAACCCCTTTAAATGAGACGGAGCACAGGGAGCCACAGCCATCAGTTTAACCCCTTTAAATGAGACGGAGCACAGGGAGCCACAGCCATCAGTTTAACCCCTTTAAATGAGACGGAGCACAGGGAGCCACAGCCATCAGTTTAACCCCTTTAAATGAGACGGAGCACAGGGAGCCACAGCCATCAGTTTAACCCCTTTAAATGAGACGGAGCACAGGGAGCCACAGCCATCAGTTTAAGCCCTTTAAATGAGACGGAGCACAGGGAGCCACAGCCATCAGTTTAAGCCCTTTAAATGAGACGGAGCACAGGGAGCCACAGCCATCAGTTTAAGCCCTTTAAATGAGACGGAGCACAGGGAGCCACAGCCATCAGTTTAAGCCCTTTAAATGAGACGGAGCACAGGGAGCCACAGCCATTAGTTTGAGTGTTAAGAGCGGACCCAGTGACAACGTGACACAGATAGTGACACACAGGGTCCACAGGGAGCAGGTGGCTGGCTGCTGATGTGTTGCCGTTGTCGACAGAGGACAGGGAAGAAGGACCAAGGGGACAGACAGTATGAGAGGCACAGCTGAATTACAAGTGGAGCAAAGCTTTAGATGGACAAGACAAAGATATGTAATCAGTTTCAATGTACAGCATGTAGTAGATACAGAGTTGTCCTATCCTACACTAACAAGAATATTGAGATATACAGTATCAGCTGAATGAGAGATAATTGTATCTGAAAGGCAAAGGTCCTCTTAGCTAGATTTTTTAAGAATCTTTCCCTCTAGCAGGCTTTAGTTCCTGATCAATATACAGTACAAGCCGTGTTCAATATAAGTTGCCCCTCCCTCGCATGCCTGCCTCAACTGTCGATTCCTGTTTTTCTGCAGTCAAAAGACTACAATAGCCAGAAGGCTGTTGACAAGCAAGGCAACTGTGACTGCAGTTGTTTAACATAGCAGTCAACCTATTTCCTGTAGTCTCAAAGTGATTAAAAGTTTTGTTTCATTTGTTTGCTAATTGAGCAGCGTTGCTGTGTGAGCCAGGTTGGGGAGAGCTACTACAACGCTCCGCAGTTTGCAGCCATTTTGCCAACACAGGTGGTTACTCCACATCCGTGTGCGCCGTCATTTTTTGGGACAGCTGGGACACCTTTTTCCGGCTATGAACCCAGCATGAACTGGCAGGAATTCACCCATTGAGTGTTGCGTTGACTCATCTGAGCAAGGAAACACGACCATAGTGTGAATGTTCAATTTTTAATTACAGCTGCTTCACTATGCTATGTCATTATGTCCAACTACGGCTGGCAGGGGACACCTCTGGTGAGGCAGTGATTTGTTGTCAGTTGAGGGGTGAAGTGAGGCCACAGAAGCAATTATCAGAAGGTCAAAGGTCACTAAGCAGCCTCAGGCAGTGGAAGAGAGCTGGGCGCTAGCCTAGCCTGTTGGAGCTGAATCACAACCACACTGCACTGCACAATTTCAGATATTCAAAAAAGGACCATTTCAGTTTCTCATTTCAGCCACGATTTCAGTCTCATTTCAGTGACTTCTTCAGTTTCAGGAACATCATCCTCAGTGCTGGTGCCGGTGTCCTGACTCCTGTCCAGGTGATATCAAGGTCTAGAAGTCATGTAGTGTAAAAGGCTTTTCCGGCCCTGGTGGATGGATGCTCCATTTTAAACCAGGAAGCCGGAGGATTAATAGATAGTCCGGACACACACTAATTAAAGTTGGATTAAGGTGAGGTAAGAATGGGAGGCAATAAGGCTGGGGCCAGTGGTAATAAACAGAACAGTGGGCTGTAGGCTGGAGAATAATAAAGCAGGGCTTGAGGAGAGAGCAAAGCAGCGCAGTGTGGGCCAGAGTGCTGTACTGTAGTTGAGTGTGGTCGCCTCTGGCTTTGATGTGGCTGAGATTAGCATTAGCGTAGTTCGCGTTAGTGTTTACATAAGCATTAACATAGCCGTGGCTATAAAGCCTGAGCTGGCCAAAGACTCTTTGGCTCTGATTAGCCTGGTGTGCGCTAACCCGAGTGACAGACTGCCATCTCCTTACCATTAACCCGCCGCCTGGGCTGGGGATGTTATAGCGGGATTATTTTCTTCCCGCTTCCCTTGTCCAGCAGCTCATTTAACCAGCGCATTGAAATCAATGCTGGGCCTCCTCGCGTCAGCTTTCAGCAGCCCACAGACTACGCCAAGTTCCCGGGACGAAGACAACACAACCTAAATTTATACCATTAGCACTTGGCATGCCTTAAAACACATTTTCAAGACAAGGCGAATTAGGCTCCTCTGTAGTGCTGAATGTGTAGGATCGTCGGCTGGCTGAGGGTTGAGTGAGAGTGGAGCGTTGAGAGTGCAGGCAGCATACTATAGCATTAGTCGGTCCTATTCAAGTGGAGAAAGCAGTTTGAGCTCTGCATGTTGTTGGATTCGGGGTCAACTTTGAACATTGTTATATGCATAAGCATAGTATGTAAAGGAGTGAAAGAGACTGTTTTTTATGTCAGAGGTTAATGGTTCTCTGTAGAAAGACAGATGGCTTTGGAATGTGTTGGGTGGACGAGAGGAGGTCACAGGATTGCTATAGGGGAAGCGGATGGACATCTGTGGATTAGGCGAAGGAGGGGTTGAGGTCAGGTGAGATCCCCTGAAGGGAGAAATTAAGGATAATAAACCAATCACCCTCTTCCTGTCGAACCATAAGATGTAAGGATTGGAGAGAAGGAGGAGTGCCTAAAGTGGAGTGTATATACTTGTAGTGGTGGAAACATGTCTTTGTCTGAATTACAGCTGTATCGACCCTTTGGGAAGAATTAGTTTCTCTAGTGTCTGTGAGTTATTTACTCTGAAGAATTAGAACCTAACGATGTCATTAATTCAAGGCATGACTCCCCCATGCCCAGCCTGCTTTGTTTGTTATATGGTGGTTAATGCTATTGACTACATTGATCTGCGGGTCACTCAACTCAAAATGGCAGTTTCATCAGGATTCAGACGTGCACACCCCCACACGAGACCTATGAGATCCATTGTTGAGTGTGTGTGTCTGTGTGTGGGTACCTTGTTTGGGTGTGTCAGAGGTGTTTGTTTACTCTGTGGGCTCCTATAGGCTGGCCGGTAGAAAGAGTGGGCAGACCTTCAGATGGCAAGCTGCTCTCTGATTGGAGAAGAAAACAGCATTGACAGCAGTCGGTGGGATAAGTGCGTGTGTGTGTTTTAACCTGTCTAGGATGAGGGTGCCGCTAGCGGCACTCCCCCCCCACCCCCACTGAAAAGGCAGAGCCGCGAAATTCAAAAAAAATATATTTTTTAAATATTTAACTTTCACACATTAAAGTCCAATACAGCTAATGAAAGACACAGATCTTGTGAATCCAGCCAACATGTCCGATTTTTAAAATGTTTTACAGGGAAGACACAATATGTAAAGATGTAAATCTATTACCTAAAAACACATTAGCATAATCCACCATCTTTTATTTGTCCACCAACACCAGTAGCTATCACCAATTCGGCTAAACTAAGATATTTATAGCCCCTAACCAAGAAAAAAACTCATCAGATGACAGTCTGATAACATATTTATGGTATGGGATAGGTTTTGTTAGAAAAATGTGCATATTTCAGGTAGATGGCATAGGTTACAATTGCACCCACCGTCACAAATGGACTAGAATAACTACATAGAGCAACGTGTTTACCTACTTACTAATCATCAAACATTTCGTAAAAATACACAGCATACACTAATCGAAAGACACAGATCCTGTGAATACAGACAATATTTCAGATTTTCTAAGTGTCTTACAGCGAAAACACAATAAATCGTTATATTAGCATAGCACATAGCACATAGCAGCCCAGCATTGATTCTAGCCAAAGAGAGCGATAACGTCAACATCGCCAAAATATATAATTTTTTTCACTAACCTTCTCAGAATTCTTCAGATGACACCCCTGTAACATCACATTACAACATGCATATACAGTTTGTTCGAAAATGTGCATATTTAGCCACCAAAATCATGGTTAGACAATGTGAAATGTAGCCCAGCTGGTGAGAAAATGTCCGTGCGCCATATTAGACAGTGATCTACTCTTATACATAAATACTCATAAACGTGACTAAAAAATATAGGGTGGACAGCGATTGATAGACAATTTAATTCTTAATACAATCGCGGAATTACATTTTTTAAATTATCCTTACTTTTCAATACAGTTTGCGCCAAGCGAAGCTACGTCAAAAAACATGGCGTCCTAAGCCACTAACATTTTTTGACAGAAACACGATTTATCATAATAAAAATGCCCTACTTTGAGCTGTTCTTCCATCAGTATCTTGGGCAAAGGATCCTTTCTTGGGTCTAATCGTCTTTTGGTGGAAAGCTGTCCTCTTGCCATGTGGAAATGCCAACTGCGTTCGGGATGAACTGGAAGCGTGCCCAGCGATTCACAGCGTTTCAGAAATAAATGTCCCAAAATCGCACTAAACGGATATAAATTGCTATAAAACGCTTTAAATTAACTACCTTATGATGTTTTTAACTCCTATAACGAGTAGAAACATGACCAGAGTAATATTACTCCCTCCACTAATGCTTGGAACAAGTGCGGGTCGATGTCCTCCAGGCGCATGACGCAGCAAGAAAAGAGTGACTAGCTACAGGGTTTTTTAATTTGTAGTGCCTGTGAACGCGCAATCGACCCCATTCAAATCGTCATCACGTAAAGGCATCCAGGGGAAGACGTAAGCAGTGTCCGTATACTCATAGCAATAACTGTGGCCTTTTAACTGACTCCAGATCAGGGGCCAACATTTCTGAAATCTGACTCCATGTCAGGGAAATTGCTGTAGAATGGGTTCTGTTCCACTTAGAGACAAAATTTCAACTCCTATAGAAACTATAGACTGTTTTCTATCCAATAATAATAATAATATGCATATTGTACGATCAAGAATTTTGTGGGAAGCCGTTTCAAAAATTACACGATTAGCATAAATTGTGACAACAGCGCCCCCAGCCTCAACAGGTTAACTGCTTTTTGTCCGCGCCGGGTAGGCCAGGGTAGCAGAGCTCCGGTTTGGGAGGAGGTGGAGGCTCTGCATCGGCTGACTGGCTCTCCATCTGCTCTAAACTGCACTGTGCGTGTGTCCTGGCTGGCACAGGTGTGTGACAGGCAGCAACAGATCACTGTCAAAGACCACTGCAGAGTAATCAAGGGGATTTGGTTAAGCCACTAATTAGAACTGCCATGTCCAATGACAGGAGTGGAAATAAGAAGGGGAGCAGGTGACATCAGAAGATCAGCCATTTAATAGGATCAGATTATGATCGGACACCTTGAGTAGGTAATTAAATAGAAATATTCTAAGGTTTAAAGGATCTCTCTGCTAAGTATTGACTTCCCTGGAGCTAGAAACATAATATAGATTTCTATTAGGGCCTATTCTTCAGAGACAAACATTTAATTTTGCTCCTCAGATGAGATGAGAGAAGACGAGAATTGTATTCAGAGTGAAGCACATTACGGATGGGAATGGACACAGAAAGGACAGAATGGGGCTGGAGATTAAGGATTAATTAATCTCTTAAATTATTATCAACTGCTCAATCGAAAACATGTAATGTGTGTGTTAGTGTGTTTGGTGTGAACCCGATGTGCATTGCTGAGTCTTAACTGGGGGAGATGGCTTTCTGTTTTGGGGAGGCAAAAAAATACATTGTGGGGATGATTTCTAAATATAGCAGCAATCCTTCGCTGGTCCCTGAAGCCGATTTTACACAGTCTGGATTGGTGAACATCACAGCTACACCTCCTGCCTCTCTCTCTCTCTCTCTCTCCCTCTCCCTCTATCCACCTCTCTCTGTCTCTCACTCTCAGGAGGAGAGATCATTTACATAATGAGATGCTGCCACGGCAACAAAACCCAAATAAGCATGGGATCAGTCAGCAGGGGCCTCGGAGGTTCCTCCCTGACACACTCTCTACTGCTATGGGGGCCACAGCAGGAACAGACACACTCATCGGGGGCCCCAGAGAGAAGGGCCCTATAGAGGCAGGGGTTTGATTGGAACAGAGGGGGGAGGAGGAGACAGAGTCAGGGAGGACCAAATGAGCAGTCCTCTATCTCCAAGGAAGTTGGTGTGTGTTTTGAGAGAGAGAGAGGCCTTGATATAACAATAATAAACCAAGACAAAATCATTTATAACTGACTATTTCCTACATAACACACATACTGTCACGATCGTCAAAGGGAGAGAGAGAGGACCAAGGCGCAGCGTGTGCAATATACATCTTCTCTTTATTATGAAGATGAACACGAAACGAAACACTTATACAAAACAACCGTGAAGCTACAAACGAAAGTGCACACACAAGCTACTTATGTTCAACATAGACAATTCCCCACAAACAGCTAAAGCCTATGGTTGCCTTAAATATGGCTCCCAATCAGAGACAACAATAACCAGCTGTCTCTAATTGAGACCCAATTCAGGCAACCATAGACTTTCCTAGATACCTACACTCAACCATAGACACAGCTAGACTTCTATACTAAACATAAACCCAACTACTCTAATAAACCCCCTAAACTTTACAACCACCCTAGACACTACAAAAAACACATACATTCCCCATGTCACACCCTGACCTAACTAAAATAATTAAGAAAACAAAGAATACTAAGGCCAGGGCGTGACACATACTGCATGTCCCCATGCAATTCACTACTCTGGTCAATAGAGATTAGATTAAC
Organism: Salvelinus fontinalis; assembly: GCF_029448725.1. NCBI lineage: Eukaryota > Metazoa > Chordata > Actinopteri > Salmoniformes > Salmonidae > Salvelinus > Salvelinus fontinalis. The sequence continues at coordinate 50,469,804 of NC_074670.1, read as the reverse complement.
AAAGGAAATATAGGAACTAACACAACCTTATGGAATAATCCTTGGATAGATCTTCAGAATTCATCGATAAATTGGCCTACATGGAAAACTAAAACCATAAATGACCTGTTAGTAGGAAATACCTTTATTTCCATGAAAGCTTTAAAAAGCAATTTTGGGTTGACCAATGTAGATATTTTCAAATACATCAAACTTAAAAGTTTTACACAAAATGTCGATTTGAAATCTTTTGGGCATCTGAGCAACCTTGCAGAGAGCCTATAGAACTGACAATCTTTTATAAAAAAACATAAACTATTGGAACCAAGATTTTAAAATAACTGATATTGTTACAGTATAGAGCAAATGTTGGAACATAACTAACGAGATTACAGTTAACGAAAATGTACGCTTAAACCAGTATAAATTATTGTATAAAATGTATTATAGAGACAAAATGCACAAATTATACAGCACAACAGAAGAATGATGTCTTTATTTTCTATTAAAATTAGTTTTTACTTTTTACCCCTTTTTCGTGATATCCAATTGGTAGTTACAGTCTTATCTCATCACTGCAACTCCCAAATGGACTCGGGAGAGGCGAAAGTCGAGACACGACCCTGCCAAGCCGCACTGCTTCTTGACACACTGCTCGCTTAACCCGGAAGTCAGCCGCACCAATGTGTCGGAGGAAACACCGTACAACTGCCGACCAAAGTCAGCGTGCAGGCGCACCGCCTGCCACAAGCAGTCACTAGAGTGCGATGGGACAAGGACATTCCGGCCGGCCAAACCTTCCCCTAACCCGGACAACACTGGGTCAATTGTGTGCCGCCTCATGGGTCTCCCGGTCAACGCTGACTGCGACACAGCCTGGGATTTAACCTGGGTCTGTAGTGATACCTCTAGCACTGCGATGCAGTGGATTAGACCGCTGCACCACTCGGGAGGCAGAATCATATCGTAAGTGTAAAACTAATAATGACTCAATAATCCATGCTTTTTGGTAATGCTATGTCCGGAATTTGTGGGCAGAGCTAGAAAGTTGGATGTCAGAAGTATTCAAATGTAAACTTACTTTTAGTCAGTCTGCCTGCATATTTCAAGACATGGCATATGAGTGTGTAATGAGATACCCAAAGGGCTGGGCAATTATTTTCTCATCACCCTTTTGAAAGACCGTATATTAAAAATGTGGAAATCAATTAATCTGTCATCATTAACGCAATGAAAAAATCGAATGACTTACTATTTAGATATTGAAATAGTATGAGCGACCGAGAAAAACGAATTGGTACAATTGAAGGCCACGTGGCAAACAATAATGCAAGCACTAGGGATGGAGGTGTGGGCATGTGGGTCTGGGCAGAGAAAATTAAGTTGTTGTTTGAAGACATCTGTACATTTTTGTTCGTATGTGTATGTGTATTTTGTGTGAAAAATGTATAAAAAATTAAGAAAAAAAATATTATAAAAAAATGAAATAGAGGAAATAACATGACAGTTAAAACTGTACCACAGAGGCACAGAATAAGTTAGAGGAAAACAAAAAGAACTGGAGAAACTTATTTAAGAACGATGTCATATATTACAAAAATTTACCAAATTCTTTTAGAATCTTCAAAAAATTGTAGACTATCAAATACTTAGCAAGAAGGTCTGATTTCACTATTACTAAAACAGGACCCAGGTGGTAAGTATAAAAGATCCAGTCCACTTCACAAACTGGAGGCCCCTTACACTTCAATGTTAAGATGCAAAACTCCTGGCAAAATACATAGCACATAAAATTAGAAAGGTTTTACCGAACATTATTAATCATGATCAGACAGGGTTTTTGCATTGATGGTACATTGGTGATAATATACGACAATTACATGAAACAATAGAACACTATGAAACATCAAAGAAAGCAGGCCTGGTCTTCATAGCAGATTTCAAAAAGGCCTTTGATAAAATACAACTAGAATGTGTATTTATAAATGCCTGGACTATTTACATTTTTGTGAATCTCTTATACAATGGGTTAAAGTTATGTATAGCAACTCCAGATGTAAAATAGTAAATAACGGTTACTTATCAGAAAGTAGTAAACTACCAAGAGGAGTTAAGCAAGGTTGTCCATTCTCTCCATATCTATTTGTTTTGGCCATCGCGAAATGTTAGCTTTTAAAATAAGATCCAACAATAATATCAGAAGCTAGAAACCCACTGCTTAAAAACAAAAATGTCAATGTATGCAAATGACTCTAGTTTTCTCTTAAGTCTGCAATCTGGATCCCTGTATGGTCTCATTGACAATCTAGATAATTTCTTTGGCCTCTCTGGACTAAAACCTAATAATATTATGTATTGGAACATTAAACTACACAACTTTTACATTACCCTGTAGTTGACCAATAAAATGTTCTGATGGTGAAGTAGACATACTTGGTATTCATACCTCTAAAGAAATAAATGAACTCACTACAACACATTTCAATAGAAACTTCTCAAAAATAGACCGATCTTGCAACCATGGAGAGTTAAATACCTGTATATTTAGGGAAAAATCACACTAATGAACTCTTTAGTCATATTACAGTTTACTTGTCTACGTATGTTGCTGCCTACTCCAGACGACTTGTTTTTCAAATTATATGAGCAAAAAAATGTTTCACTTTATTTTGAAAGGTAAGCCAGACAAAGTGAAACGTGCTTATTTATATAATGAATACAAGTTTGGGGGGCTAAAATGATTAAATATTAAAGCATTAAACCTCTCACTAAAAGCTTCAGTCATACAAAAGTTATACTTAAACCCAAACTGGTCCTCCAGCAGATTAAGAATGGCTCACCCGCTGTTCAAAAATGGCCTTTTTGCCTTTATCCAGATTACAACCTCTCATGAAAATGAAACCTTGTTCAAAGTATTGCCTTTTCTGAAACAAGCAATACAAAGCTGGTTACAATTTCAATTTCATCCTCCTGAAAAGACAGATCAAATATTACAACAAATATTATGGTTATGCTCAACTATACTTTTATGAAAAAACATTCTTTATGGATAATTACATAAAATTTTTTTTTTGCTAATGATAGTATGAATATGAATGGTGAAGTTATGAATGTGAAATGTCAGAATAAAATTAGAGAGAATAGTTTATTTCAGCTTTTATTTCTTTCATCACATTCCCAATGGGTCAGAAGTTTACATACACTCAATTAGTATTTGGTAGCGTTGCCTTTAAATTGTTTAACTTGGGTCAAACGTTTCGGGTAGCCTTCCACAAGCCTCCCACAATAAGTTGTGTGAATTTTGGCCCATTCCTTCTGACAGAGCTGGTGTGCTTTTTTTTTTTTTTTTTTTGCCTTTTCAGTTCTGCCCACACATTTTCTATGTGATTGAGGTCAGGGCTTTGTGATGGCCACTCCAATACCTTGACTTTGTTGTCCTTAAGCCATTTTGCCACAACTTTGGAAGTATGCTTGGGGTCATTTTTTCACCCATTTGCGACCAAGCTTTAACTACCTGACTGATGTCTCGAGATGTTACTTCAATATATCCACATAATTTTCCTGCCTCATGATGCCATCTATTTTGTGATGTGCACCAGTCCCTCCTGCAGCAAAACACCCCCACAACATGATGCTGCCATCCCCGTGCTTCACGTTTGGAATGGTGTTCTTCGGCTTGCAAGCGTCACCCTTTTTCCTCCAAACGTAACGATGGTTGTTATGGCCAAACAGTTCTATTTTTGTTTCATCAAACCAGAGGACATTTCTCCAAAAAGTACGGTCTTTGTCCCTATGTGCAGTTGCAAACCATAGTCTGGCTTTTTTATGGCGAATTTGGAGCAGTGGTTCCTTCCTTACTGAGTGGCCTTTCAGGTTATGTCGACATAGGATTCGTTTTACTGTGGATATAGATACTTTTGTACCTGTTTCCTCCAGCATCTTCACAAGGTCCTTTGCTGTTGTTCTGGGATTGATTTGCACTTTTCGCACCAAAGTACGTTCATCTCTAGGAGACAGAACGCGTCTCTTTCCTGAGCGGTATGACGGCTGGGGTTTATACTTGCGTACTGTTGTTTGTACAGATGTACGTGGTACCTTCAGGCATTTGGAAATTGCTCCAAAAGATGAACCAGACTTGTGGAGGTCTTCAATTTTTTTATGAGGTCTTGGCTGATTTTCCCATGATGTCAAGCAAAGAGGCAATGAGTTTGAAGGTAAGCCTTGAAATACATCCACAGGTACACCTCCAATTGACTCAAATGATGTCAATTAGCCTATCAGAAGCTTCTCAAGCCATGACATAATTTTCTGGAATTTTCCAAGCTGTTTAAAGGCACAGTCAACTTAGTGTATGTAAACTTCTGACCCACTGGAATTGTGATACAGTGAGCTATTTAAGTGAAATAATCTTTCTGTAAACAATTGTTGGAAAAATTCCTTGTGTCATGCACAAAGTAGATGTCCTAACCGACTTGCCAAAACTATAGTTTGATAACAAGAAATTTGTGGAGTGGTTGAAAAACTAGTTTTAATGACTCCAACCTAAGTGTATGTAAACTTCTGACTTCAACTATATATATATATTATATTATATATTATTTATTACAATCTCTTGATAGTATCAGATTAGAAAGGTTCAGAATTCATGTAGGATATCACAGCACCCTGAAAGCCCTCAGAACTGCCTCAATTTGTTGGGGCATGGACTCTACAAGGTGTCGAAAGCGTTCCATGGGGATGCTGGCCCATGTTGGCTCCAATGCTTCCCACAGTTCTCAAGTTGGTTGGATGTCCTTTGGGTGGTGGACCATTCTTTATACACACGTGAAACTGTTGAGTGTGAAAAACCCAGCAGCGTTGCAGTTCTTGACACAAACCGGTGTGCCTGGCACTAGCTACCATACCCATTTCAAAGGCACTTACATGTTTAGTCTTGTCCATTCACCCTTTGAATGGCACACATATACAATCCATGTCTCAATTGTCTTAAGGTTAAAAAAATCTTTTCTTTAGCCTGTCTCCTCCCCTTCATCTACACTGATTGAAGTGGATTTAACAAATGACATCAATAAGGGATCGTAGCTTTCACCTGGATTCACCTGGTCAGTCTATGTCATCTATGTCATGGAACGAGCAGTTGTCCTTTAATGTTTTGTACACTCAGTGTATATTGAAATGTATTTTTGTCATGTAAATACTGTGTAGAACATGTATGTGAAATAATTGTATGTCGCAAAATATCTGTAAAAATTAGAGTGCAAAACATGGTCCTCCAAAAATGGTGGGGGGTGTTTGAAATACAAAATACTTCTCTAGTCTTTTATGTATGTGTTGAAATTGTCAAAAAATAAATAACAAATAATAGTCCCTAACTGCAGAACTGACTCTCTGTCATAAATGTATGATGAACAGTGCTGAGGGGAGACTGAAAAGGTTACACGAATAAGCACAAAACACTTCAGCCTTGCTTAAAGGTTACACTGGGAAATGAGGACACTGTGCTCCCATTCCTCACAACTCCAACACACCCTGGTTCTCTAAGTAACCTACTGTAGTCTGAGTCTCAGAATTGGCCTCCTGAGATTTTGGCCACCATCTTGGATAATTCCCTTTAACAGAGGGGGCCAGCTATTTGTTTCCATTTGGTTAGAATGAAGGGCTGTTTTTTAAATGCCAGGCAGGGATGCACAAAACTGTCACGCCCTCCACTCTCTAACCCTGGAGCTGTGTCTTTGTGCTCGGTCTCAACCCCTAACACGGAACATTAACACACTGCAGCCACACCACATCTCTGTTTGTGCTCTCTGTGTTTTGTTATTCAGAGACAAAACACATATCTCAAGCAATCGGAACTCCCTGTGCTGTACTCTTCTGTGTGCACTCAAGGAAGTCCTGAGTGTGCGTGCACTGTGACCTCTACCCAAAACCGCCTTAAGAGATGATTCTCATTTTCACACTAGCCTGTGTGTGTGTGTGTGTGTGTGTGTGTGTGTGTGTGTGTGTGTGTGTGTGTGTGTGTGTGTGTGTGTGTGTGTGTGGCTCTCTCTCTGCCATGTTGTTCCAGTTCTGCAAAACCTGAGTCTCACTGTTCTCTCTCTGTTCTGTTTCTTAACCAGAATGAAAGGCATCTGCTGTTTATCGCCCCAAGTTTGGCTGCCTACACGCAGATAGGATTAGGGGTTTATGAGTGTGTTTAGCATTTTCTGACCCTGTGTGTGGGTGTGTGTCTGTCTACGTTAATGTGAGTGTGTGTGCATGTATGTATGTATGTATGTATGTGTGTGTGTGTGTGTGTGTGTGTGTGCGCGTTGGTGTGTGAGTGTGTGTGTGTCGTGAGGCAGCTAGTCCTCACAAGCCTATGTGTCGCCCCTGAGGGTGTCCACATAATTGAGTGTTTGCTGTGGGTTGCACCTCTCTCTCTTCTCCAGCTCTCTCCCTCTTTCCTCTCCTACATCTGCCTCCTACAGTAGCAGCCTTGACCATACTTACAACCAATGAGGACAGAGAGGTCCTCTGTAGCTCAGTTGGTAGAGCATGGCGCTTGCAACACCAGGATAGTATGCTCGATTCCGGGGAACACCCGCACGTTAACATTTGGATTCAAGAGTCTGCTAAATGGCATATATTCATAGTTAGAGGGGGAGCATTCTATAGTCTGAAGGTCTTACCATTATGATACAGAATGTGTCTGTACATATGAATTAATCAG
>NC_074670.1:50418116-50458116 GCF_029448725.1 Salvelinus fontinalis | reverse complement strand
ACTGCTAACCCTGCAACTCCAAAAGGCCTGACCCCCTGTAGAATCCTGACCAACAGGCTAATTGCTACGACAGGTCCCAGGCCCAGCAGTTTCTGTGTAAAACGTTACTCCCCCCGTCCCATGCTCCTTCCTCCAGCAGTTTGTACTCTATGTAAATGTCATGTTCCTGTCTTTCTCACGTGTGTGCGTCAGCTGGCTGCAGTGTGAACATTCATCCGTGTGTGCTGACTGAGGCGTGAACAGCGGGCCGCATGTGTGTGTGACATGTAGATGTAGAGGCAATAAGGAATCACTTATGCGGAGACTGGCGCCTTATGATTTATTCAGAGAGAGTGGAATCAGGAGAAAAGGTTGTATTCCCAACCTGCTGCCCTACCTCCATGCACACCGCACTGAATTACACCCCAGGCCCAAGCGTGCATGTGTGTTTCAGAGTGGGATAGAAAGAGGGGATACTGTGGTGGCATGCAGCCCTCATCCTTTTGTCTCTTTCTAGCTCTCTCTCTCTCGCTCTCTCACTCACTCACACTCTCTCTCTGTCTCCCTCTCTCTCTGTCTCCCTTTCTCCATTTCCCTCTCTCTCTCTCACTCTCTCTATCTCTCTTTCTGTGTCTGCTGTCTTTTGTAGCAGACTTGGAGGCAGATCAAACGCTGGAAGTGTGAGAGCAGGTTTAGAGAGCTGGGAGCTTTGTGCTGTTTGATCCTGTTTTAACAGCCTGCCTGACTGTGTTCGAATGGGCTTTTAACACACAGGAACAGGACCATACAGCCGCCTTAGTGCCTTACTGCTAGTGACTGGTCCCTGATGATCCAAATCAACTCCATCACCATTATTGGGCATCACATCCAACCAACTTGACAACTGTGGGAAGCATTGGAGCCAACATGGGCCAGCATCCCTGTGGAATGCTTTTGACACCTTGTCGAGTCCATGCCCCAACAAATTGAGGCAGTTCTGAGGGCTTTCAGGGTGCTGTGATATCTTACACGAATTCTGAACCTTTCTAATCTGATACTATCAAGAGATTGTAATATATAATATATAATATAATATATATATAGTTGAAGTCAGAAGTTTACATACACTTAGGTTGGAGTCATTAAAACTAGTTTTTCAACCACTCCACAAATTTCTTGTTATCAAACTATAGTTTTGGCAAGTCGGTTAGGACATCTACTTTGTGCATGACACAAGTAATCTTTCCAACAATTGTTTACAGAAAGATTATTTCACTTAAATAGCTCACTGTATCACAATTCCAGTGGGTCAGAAGTTTACATACACTAAGTTGACTGTGCCTTTAAACAGCTTGGAAAATTCCAGAAAATTATGTCATGGCTTGAGAAGCTACTTTGTGCATGACAAAAGTAATTTTTCCAACAATTGTTTACAGACAAGTTTATGGCTCTAGAAGCTTCTGATCGGCTAATTGACATAATTTGAGTCAATTGGAGGTGGACCTGTGGATGTATTTCAAGGCCTACCTTCAAACCCAGTGTCTCTTTGCTTGACATCATGGAAAAATCTAAAGAAAATAACGTGTAGACCTCCACAAGTCTTGTTCACCCTTGGGAGCAATTTCCAAATGCCTGAAGGTACCATGTTCATCTGTACACAAGTATAAACACCATGGGACCACGCAGCCATCATACCGCTCAGGAAGGAGATGCGTTCTGTCTCCTAGAGATGAACGTACTTTGGAGCGAAAAGTGAAAATCAATCCCAAAACAACAGCAAATGACCTTGTGAAGATGCTGGAGGAAACAGGTACAAAAGTATCTATATCCACAGTAAAATGAGTCCTTTGTCGACATAACCTGAAAGGCCGCTCAGCAAGGAAGAAGCCACTTCTCCAAAACCGCCATAAAAAAGCCAGACTACGGTTTGCAACTACACATGGGGACAAAGATCGTACTTTTTGGAGAAATGTCCTCTGGTTTGATGAAACAAAAATGGAACTGTTTGGCCATAATTACCATTGTTATGTTTGGAGGAAAAAGGGGGATGATTGCAAGCCGAAGAACACCATCCCAACCATGAAACACGAGGGTGGCAGCATCATGTTGTGGGGTTGCTTTGCTGCAGGAGGGACTGGTGCACTTCAAAATAGATGGTATCATGAGGTGGAAAATGATGTGGATCTATTGAAGCAACATCTCATTACATCAGTCAGGAAGTTAAAGCTTGGTCGCAAATGGGTCTTCCAAATGGACAATGACCCCAAGCATACTTCCAACGTTGTGGCAAAATGGCTTAAGGACAACAAAGTCAAGGCATTGGAGTGGCCATCACAAAGCCCTGTGACCTCAATCCCATAGAAAATTTGTGGGCAGAACTGAAAAAGCATGTGTGAGCAAGGAGGCCTACAAACCTGACTCAGTTACACCAGCTCTGTCAGGAGTAATGGGCCAAAATTTCCCCAACTTATTGTGGTAAGAATTTGGAAGGCTACCCAAAATGTTTGACCCAAGTTAAACAATTTAAAGGCAATGCTACCAAATACTAATTGAGTGTATGTAATCTTCTGACCCACTGGGAATGTGATGAAAGAAATAAAAACTGAAGTAAATCATTCTCTCTACTATTATTCTGACATTTCACATTCTTCAAATAAAGACTGGATCCTAACTGACCTAAGACAGGAAATTTTTACTAGTATTAAATGTCAGGAATTGTGAAAAACGGAGTTTAAATGTGTTTGGCTAAGGTGTATGTAAGTGTACATTGAACAAAAATATAAATGCAACATGTAAAGTGTTGGCCCCATATTTCATGAGCTGAAATAAAAGATCCCAGAAATGTTCCATAAGCCCAAAAAGCTTATTTCTCACAAATGTGGTGCCCAAATCTGTTCACATCCCTGCTAGTCAGCATTTCTCCTTTACCAAGATAATGCATCCACCTGACAGGTGTGACATATCAAGAAGCTTATTAAACACATCATCATTACACAGTAATGGGCAATTGCCATGCTGACTGCAGGAACATCCACCGGAGCTGCTGGCAGAGAATTTTATCTTAATTTCTCTACCGTAAGCCACCTCCAACGTTGTTTTAGAGAATTTGGCAGTACGTCCAACCGGCCGCACAACCGCAGACAACGTGTATGATGTCTTGTGAGCGAGCGGTTTGCTGATGTCAATATTGTGAACATTGTGCTCAATGGGGGAGTTATGTTATGGGCAGGCATAAGCTACGGACTACGAACAGGATTGCATTTTGTCGTTGTCAATTTGAATGCACAGAGAATCCTGTGACGAGATTCTAAGGCCCACTGTATCATGACACAAGGCGAGACCCAGATGCAGACACAGGTTGGAGTTTAAGATGTTTAATAATCCAAAAAGGAGTAGGCAAGAGAAAGGTTGTGGACAGGCAAAAGGACTAAACCAGTTCAGAGTCCAGGAGGTACAGAGCGGCAGACAGGCTCGAGGTCAAGACAGGCATAATGGTTAGGCAGGCGGGTACAAAGTCCAGGAACAGGCAAGGGTCAAAACCGGGAGGACTAGAAAGAGGAGAATAGCAAAGGCAGGAGTACGGGGAAAAACGCTGGTTGACTTGGAACATAGAAGACGAACTGGCACAGAGAGACAGGAAACACAGGGATAAATACACTGGTACAGAGAGACAGGAAACACAGGCAAGCGACACCTGGAGGGGGTGGAGACAATAACAAGGACAGGTGAAACAGATCAGGTTGTGACAACTGTCGTGCCATTCATCCATAGCCTTCACCTCATGTTTCAACATGATAACGCACGGCCCCATATCGCATGGATCTGTACACAATTCCTATAAGCTGAAAATGCCCCAGCTCTTCCATTGCCTAAATACTCACCAGACATATCACCCATTGAGCAGGTTTGGAATGCTCTGGATTGACGTGTCCGACAGTGTGTTCCAGTACCCGCCAATATCCGGCAACTTTGCACAGCCATTGAAGAGGAGTGGGACAACATTTCACAGGCCACAATCAGCAGCCTGATCAACTCTATGCAATGGGGATGTCTAGCGCTGAATGAGTCTAATGGTGGTCACACCAGATACTGACTGGTTTTCTGATCCATGCCCCTACTTTTGTTTTAAGGTGTCTGTGACCAACAGATGAATATCTGTATTCCCAGTCAAGGGTCAATGAATTCATTTCAATTGAGTGACTTCCGTATATGAACTGTAACTCAGTAAAATCTTTTAAATTGTTGCATGTTTCATTTATATTTTTGTTCAGTATATTTTGGAAAAGTCATTGTAAAACTTTTATAACAGAACTGCACATAACAGGAACTGCAAATTCTCAATTCCACCATAGCAACCCAAAACAGTACTATCAATCACTTGTATTCCTTACAGTCAGCCAAAGAGGAAGTGGAGTGTGTTCCTGTGTTCCTTCTATCTCCGTCCCTAGAGAACCTAAGCCAGCCTGATAATTTTGTCCTCTCCATAAAACAAAAAGAGCCCAAATCTGAGACATAATTACACAATTGCTGATGTTATGTTATGTTTCTCACTGCTTTCCTAAACTATGTTTAGCTGAACTTATTAAAGCCACGCTGGAGCTAATTAACTTGTTTGTCTTTACAAAGCGTCTCTCCGCCCGCCACGTCCAGCTAATGAGTTGTTGCGTGTTCACGGCGCCCTGCCTACCCCTCATCACGATGGAGATGAAAGAGAGTGAACGTGCCCAATGGGGTCCTATGGACAGTCACTTTTCCGACAGGCAGTGGGGAGGACATCCCCCCACAGGCTTATTAACAGACAGCGTGCGGTGTGAGTTCATGGGGTCAGAGTTCCGAGGCTCACTCTGAAGGTGTGAAACTGTTGGAGACCAGAGAGATAGGGACAGAGGGCACGGTGTATTAATGAGGGGTGATACAGGAACAGTGGACAGAGGAGGATCATTTGCAATACATACATCTGGGATGGAAGGGGAATTTATTTGTGCACCAATCTTTACAATATACAGAAAGCGATGTGATGGCTGTAAGTGCCTATGAGATGGGCAATGTTCTAGTAACATTATATTCCTCTTATATTAATATTCTAGTAATGTTATATTCATGTTATATTCATGTTATCGCCGTGTTAAAGCCACGCCAGACTTCCGTTTTTTTGAGGATGAGAAGAGATCGGCCCCACCTCCACCCCTCTCACGGTCAGGTACGATAACAATATCCTTCACATTGTTACAACTATGTTAGAGCAAACACAGAAATATTTGTGATACCATGGATATGACGCCTTTTCCAAGTCAGCTAAGAACAAATTCTTACTTACAATGACGGCCTACCGGGAACAGTGGGTTAACTGCCTTGTTCAGGTGCAAAACAACAGATTTTCACCTTGGGGATTCGATCTAGCAACCTTTCGGTTACTGGCCCAACACTCTAACCACTAGGCTACCTGCCGTCCCATCTGGTGTGTCAGTCAGTCAGATGTCATACTGTATTAGTTGGCTATTTGGCTGACGGTCACAAAATACCCACTGTGGGGGTACACTTAGAGTAACCAGATATTTTTAGCTCAGGTTCGGACACAGTTCTGGAGCGAGAGAACAGAGATGTGCAATGGTATGTGTGTTGGTGAGTCCAATTTTAGGTGTGTGTGGTGCGTGACAGAGAGCCACAACATGTGTCACCTAAAGTAAACTCTTTGAGTCGCACAATCCCCACCATCGAGTTGCTGGAAACATAGAATTTCATGAGAAAGTGTTCTTCCCTGGTCACTCCAAATGAATAATGCTGTTGTTCACTATGGGAAGATTTGAAGAGAGTCTGGAATACAGAGAGAACACAGGATTAAGTGATCGTGCTCTCCACTGGGCCCTGGCACAGAGGGAAAGAGTACTGGGCACAGAAAACTGCACTGGCAGATTGCCACTATACCCCCCTTTTACAAATGACTATACCCACCTTTTGACCTATGGCCAAGGCCCAACAAATCCACTTAATATAAGATAATGACTATTTCCAAGGGGAAACCCATTTGCGTTCTTTGTGTGTGGGACAGTTAACTTTCTTCCTTCCACACTTGACCTTGTACTTTATGATCACGGCATGTGTGTCTGGCCATGTATGTTTCAGAGAATTAGGGCTGGATTCTAATTTATCATTTTACTGCAGTGGGCTAAATCAGGGTCACACAGTGTTTCTTGGTAGTCTTAAACAAAATTACTTTCAAATGAAAGTATACACCTCACACACATGGTTATGGGCTTGATTAAAGAAGACACCTGTACCATGTCAGATATAGAGTTGAAATGTATTACATTTTGAGTTTGCATCACAATATTAGTCTTTATATACATCACAGAAGACTGGAATATAACAAAACTGCAGAATTTTCTGCAGTTAAAAAAAATAATATATATTAATTATGACATTCTGAAAAATATTAATAACATTCCACCCATGAGGCCACTAAAACTATTGGTAATTTGACTGCAGGAAAGGGCTACAGGCAATGTTCCCATGTTCGCGGAGACTGCATTCACGGTAAACCCTGCATTACCTGCATATGTCGGCTCTGTCGGAAATTACCTTTTTATCCGAATCTTCTGTGATACGAATTGAATCCAGCTCTAAGGGTGTTTGTCTGTGTGGGATGGAGCCATGTGTTTCTGTCTGGCTTGGCGTGTTGGTGTGTGCTTTCTCTGGCTGCAAGGTCTTTCTCTCTCTCTCCCCCTCTCTCTCCCCCTCTCCCCGTCTCTAAAGATTGAGCATGCCTGGAATGAAGCGCTGTCTGAGCCAGTAGCAGCCTATGTGCTGACGAGTGCCTACACAGATGACCTGTGACTGGGTTCACTGTCTGCACCCTCCTCCTCTGGCCTCTCACTCTCTCCTCACTCATCCCCTCCTCGCCTCACTCATCCTCTCTTTACTCTCTCCTCCCTTCTCACAACTGAAGGGCCCATAGTCTCTCAGACCAAATGCATCTCTCTGTTCATCTCTCTTCCTTTTTCTCCACCCCACTTCTCTCTCTTTTCTCTCTCGCTCTCTCTCCTATCTCTCTCTCTCTCTTTTCTCTCTCTCTCTCTCTCTCTCTCTCTTTTCTCTCTCGCTCTCTCTCTTTTCTCTTTTCTCTCTCTCTCTTCTCTCTCTCTCTCTCTTGCTCTTTCTTTCTCTGCTGAGACCACTGAGGGCCCCCCCAGATACCTCCTATACCCAATGAGACTGTACTATCTCAGGCCAGGAGGTTTACGGCTGGCTGTCTGTGGTATAGCAATGGAGCTCAATGGGGACTAGTAATAAGCAGAGGGGACAGCGAATGGCAGGGGGACATTAAAAGGTCTGCTGTCAAATGATCAGGTCACTTTATGCAGCAGCATAGTGCAGTGGTGAGATCTCTCTCATCACCCCCCTCTCCCTGTTGCCTTCAGGAGGCTTGCCTCCTAGCGCTACTGCACCTTTACCTAAAGGTGTCTATCGATTGTGTGAGAGGAGGGTGAAAGAGAGAGAAAAAAGAGAAGTAGGATGAGTAAGAGAGAGACTGAATACTTTTTGTTCTAGAACACTCTTTACTCCAGAGGAGGCTGGTGGGCGGAGCTATAGAAGGACGGGTTCATTGTAATGGCTGGAATGGAATTAATGGAATGGTATCAAACATATGGAAACCACATGTTTGACTCAGTTCCATTTATTCCATTCCAGCCATTACAATGAGCCCGTCTTCCAATAGCTCCTCCCACCAGCCTCCTCTGCTTTAATCTCTAATAGGAACACTACTCTTAAAGAGATTCTCCTGTACTTTTGCATACTGTTTAGCCAGTAGTTCTGAAAGTGGTGCTCAAAAAGTGGTCCCCAAAGATTGTGTACCACGTCACATATGTGCAGATATGTGCAACATCTAATTGCTCTCTCTCTTTTGCTCTGCTGTGTGTGTATCTTGCTAGCTGACTCAAATGGCGAGGGACTGAAGCTCATTGGCTGGAATTTCACTTGCTAGAGGGATGTTCTACATGGGGGAAAATGGCTCAGCACAGTTCCCAGAAAAACAGTTGCTTTCAAACTACGGAATTTGTTGCTAATTGAGGTAAGACAGTAAATCTGCTCATAGATTATTCATGTATGAACGAAACATTGACACATCCAGCCCAAAGCGGGAGGTTTAAGAAATACTTAGTAGCCGCCAATGTTCCGGAGCATGTCTTTAACTCCTAAACACACATGGAACACACACACACACAAGCGCACACACATACGCACGCACATACGCGCGTACACTCCTCTCCCCTCTGCCACTATGTGCCTCTCTCGATGCGATGCAGAGTGGGCTCTCCCTCATCTGAGACCCAAGTGTCTATTACATGTCATCCTCCATCCTTCCTCATCCCCCCATCCGTTCTGCCCTTCCTCATCTCTCCCCTCTATCTGCCTCTCTACTCTCCTCAGGGTCCTCTCATCTTCAAGCCTCAGTGGCTTCTCCTCCTGTCGTCCCACACTATTTGGCCGCCAAGGTGGTCACATGGTACATTGTGACGTCACACCAGAGGTGTGTGGTCATGGCTAATTCAGGACGGGAGAAGTGAGGAGGGAGTGTCCCATGGTGCATTGTGAGCGCTTCAGGAAATGTAAGCAGCTAATAAGCAGTACTGATGTTTTCATGGCGTCCCTTCTCCTCATCAGTGTGCTCCCAAAATAACAGTCCCCTTGTGGGTACGGCTGGCTACACCAAGCTGGGGCATAATGACTCAACCCAGTTTAGAACAGTACACTAAATACCAGCACATTAAAGACCAGTACAGCCCAGTCTAGTTCAATGTATCCCAGTACAGCCCAGTCCGAAAGTTCTATCAACACATTGACTGTAGTACTTGCACTGCTAAAACACTTTACCACTGCTACTTGAACTTCCGGGATGTTTACAAGGCCCTCCCCCGCCCTCCCTTCGGCAAATCTGATCACGACTCCATTTTGCTCCTCCCTTCCTATAGGCAGAAACTCAAACAGGAAGTAACCGCTGTGCTAAGGACTATTCAACGCTGGTCTGACCAATTCTAATCCACCCTTCAAGATTGTTTTGATCACACGGACTGGGATATGTTCCGGGTAGCCTCTGAGAATAACATTGAGGAATACACTGATACAGTGACTGAGTTTATCAGGAAGTGTATAGGTGATGTTGTACCCACTGTGACTATTAAAACCTACCTAAACCAGAAACCGTGGATAAATGGCAGCATTCGCGCAAAACTGAAAGCGTGAACCACCGCATTTAACCATGGCAAGGTGACTGGGAATATGGCAGAATACAAACAGTGTAGTTATTCCCTCCGTAAGGCAATCAAACAGGCAAAATGTCAGTATAGAGACAAAGTAGAGTTGCAATTCAATGGCTCAGACACTTGACATATGTGGCAGGGTCTACAGACAATCATGGACTACAAAAGGAAAACCAGCCACGTCGCGGACACCGGTGTCTTGCTTCTGAACAAGCAAACACCATCTTCGCCCGCTTTGAGGATAACTCAGTGCCTGCTACTAAGGACTGTGGGCTCTCCTTCTCCGTGGCCGACGTGAGTAAGACATTTAAGCGTGATAACCCTCTCAAGGCTGACGGCCCAGACGACATCCCTAGCCGCATCATCAGAGCATGCACAGACTAGCTGGCTGGAGTGTTTACAGGCATATTCAATCTCTCCCTATCCCAGTCTCCCCACATGCTTCAAGATGTCCACCATTATTCCTGTACCCAATAAATCAAAGGTAAATGAACTAAATGACTATCGCCCTGGAGCACTCACTTCTGTAATGAAGTGCTTTGAGAGATCATATCACCTCTACCTTACCTGACATCCTAGACCCACTTCAATTTGATTACTGCCCCAGACGATGCCATTGCACTGCACACTGCCCTATCCCATCTGGACAAGAGGAATACCTATGCTCAGCATTCAACACTGTAGTACCCTCCAAGCTCATCATTAAGCTCAGGGCCCTGGGTCTGAACCCCGCCCTGTGTAACTGGGTCCTAGACTTCCTGATGGGCCGCCCCCAGGTGGTGAAGGTAGGAAACAACACCTCCATTTCGCTGATCCTCAACACAGGGGCCCCGCAAGGGTGTGTGCTCAGCCCCCTCCTGTACTCCCTGTTCACTCATGATTGTGACGAGACAGCCTACAGGGAGGAGATAATGGCCCTTGGAGTGTGGTGCCAGGAAAACAACCTCTCACTTAACGTCAACAAAACAAAGGAGCTGATCGTGGACTTCGGGAAACAGCAGAGTGAGCACCCCCCTATCCACATCGAAGGGGCCTCAGTGGAGGTTGAATACATTTGTCTTTTCACCTAAAACCCTCACAAACTTTTACATATTCACAATTGAGAGCATCCTGTCGGGCTGTATCACCGCCTGGTACGGCAACTGCACCGCCCGCAACCGCAGGGCTCTTCAGAACGTGGTGCGGTCTGCCCAACGCATAACTGGGGGCAAACTACCTGCCCTCCAGGACACCTACAACACCCGATGTCACAGGAAGGCCAAAAAGATTATCAAGGACAACAACCACCCGAGCCACTGCCTGTTCACCCCGCTATCATCCAAAAGGTCAGTACAATTGCATCAAAGCTGGAACCGAGAGACTGAAAAACAGCTTCTATCTCAAGACCATCAGACTGTTAAATCGCCATCAGTAGCACCTTAGAGGCTACTGCCCTATATACTGTACATTGACTTGAAAGCACTGGCTACTTTAATAATGGAAAACTGGTCACTTTAAAAATGTTTACATATTTTGCATTACTCATTTCATATGTATATGCTGTATTCTATTATTTTCGCTACACCCACAATAGCGTCTGCTAAACACTTGTATGTGACCAATAAAATGTGATTTGATTTGATTCCAGTCCAGCTTTGATTAGCCCAATCTAGCTCTGCCCAGTCCAGTAAAGCCCACCTAAAGTCTAACCTCAGCCCTAGACCAACCCATCTTAAATCCAGTTTAGCTCCAGCTTAAATCCAAACTCTGAGACCTGCCTGTGAGTGGGAATCACCCGTTAGGCCACATCACCCATAGTGCTTTGCCAAATCAGTGCAGCCTTGTGTGTCAGGCAAATGAACTTAATGAGTGTGATGGCTGAGCCTTGTGTGGCTGACTGGGTAGGAGGGTAAGGTGGGCGGGCGGCTGGGGAGGCCGGATTAACGTTGTCGCACACTGGCTCTGTGAATGGGCCTCGTTAAGTGGGCTTGTTTAAGTGTGTCAGAGAAGGAGTACCTGACATATCCACAGAGACGGCAGACATAGAGAAGTGTTTAAAACTCCTTCAACACAAGCGCATGCACCTACACACACACACATGCCTGCACATACAAACACACTCAGACCCATTTCTACCATGTAGGTCACATTGAGCACGGTTAAATGCACACATTAGTATGATTATTGTGGATAGTCAGACGAATTTAATAGTTAGATGAACAGTTTGACATGCTTTGCAAGAAGAACGATTTCCCTAATAATACTGTTTACAGTACATGGACACATCTGAAATCAGGCTACCCGATGGGACTTTTGGTAAATGCAGAAAATTGCCAATCAATCAAAATAAAAAGTTCTACCACATTGACCATGTTATTTTTGCGAAAGCTTTTTGATTCGGAGTTCAGACATATAACGTGTGTATGCGAAAACTATTTCTAAGATGCGTATTTTCAGTTTTTCTGAACTCACTTCACTCGAGCGTTAGAGGAAGGCTCTGTTCGAGCGTTAGAGGAAGGCTCTGTTCGAGCGTTAGAGGAAGGCTCTGTTCGAGCGTTAGAGGAAGGCTCTGTTCGAGCGTTAGAGGAAGGCTCTGTTCGAGCGTTAGAGGAAGGCTCTGTTCGAGCGTTAGAGGAAGGCTCTGTTCTACTGGTCCTGGCACATGCACAGATCAAATTCACAGCTGGAACGCTGATTAAGCTGTTTACATGTCCTAATCATTCAAAAGATTGCAACAACAAAAAATAAATGGTGTTTTAATCGGCGTATGCTTACTTTGCACCTATTAATATAAGCAGAGTAAGGTGTTTACATTACTATTTCTATACTCGGCCTACTGCCATAATCAGTTTAATATCGAGTTATTACTGAGCATGTAAACGCACTCAATGTAGGCTACTGTATACTCTTTGTGTGTGGTCCGTGCTTGTATACGTGTATGTGCAATGTGCTTGTGCACATGCAGGTGTTTGTGCATGTGTGTGTGTGCGTGTGTGTGTACCTGACAGATCCGTCACCCTTGAGGCAGTGCTAGGATGGCGATGCGGATGAGCTCATGTTAAATCCCACCTGTAATTTCCCACTGCGTTATTCATGTGTTAGATCTAAATTGGAGAGAGCTGACAAAATAGACTATTTCTAGAAACTCTCATTAGAATAGTGTTGTTGCCAACATCAAAGCTGAACAGCCTATTCACCTTATGATGCCTGGCAACAAGGTTGCATCGAATTTGTTGCGATTGTTTTCCTCCTTCCGGCCCATTCACACAAAAGCTAAATGTTATTAAATATTCATTTAAGTTGTTAAAACCATTGAATAATGTACACCGAATCTGAAAGATATGTTCATTCTATGTTGTAGAAAAGTATTGAAAAAATGTAAATATTTGCTTTCACATAGCAAATATTGTGAGTCATTCTCCGGTCATTCTCTATGAGATTGTCAATGCTAACGAACGTCGCTTCCGAGTGCTTATACTACATGAAAACAAACATTCAAATGTTTTCAATCATTTTCTTCAACATAGAAGGAACATATCTTATTTAATAGTGTTGACTAATTTAATTCATATTTAACAACATTCTGGTTGTTTGTGAATGGTCTGGAAGGACAAAAACATTCACGTTCGATCAGGAACTGGGTCAATGTGGGCGGGGCATCATAAGGTGACTATGCCCTCTGATCTGAGTCGTACACATGCGTGCGGTGTGTGTGATCACTGAAACACACGAGGATTGGAAGTCTGAACTAGAGGTCGGCCGATTATGATTTTTCAACGCCGGTACCGATACCGATTATTGGAGGACCAAAATAAGCCGATACCGATTAATCGGACGATTTTTACATATATATATTTGTAATAATGACAATTAGAACAATACTGAATGAACAATGAACACTTTTATTTTAACCTAATATAATACATAAATCAAATTTATTTAGTCTCAAATAAATAATGAAACATGTTCAATTTGGTTTAAATAATGCAAAAACACAGTGTTGGAGAAGAAAGTAAAAGTGCAATATGTGTCATGTAAAAAAGATAACGTTTAAGTCCCCTGTCTCAGAACATGAAAACATATGAAAGCTGGTGGTTCCTTCTAACATGAGTCTTCAATATTCCCAGTTAAGAAGTTTTAGGTTGTAGTTATTATAAGAATTATAGGACTATTTCTCTCTATACTTTTTGTATTTCATATACCTTTGACTATTGGATGTTCTTATAGACACTTTAGTATTGCCAGCCTAATCTCGGGAGTTGATAGGCTTGAAGTCATAAACAGCCCTGTGCTTCAAGCATTGCTAAGAGCTGCTGGCAAATGCAGTAACGTGCTGTTTGAATGAATGCTTACGAACCTGCTGCTGCCTACCACCACTCAGTCAGACTGCTCTATCAAATATCAAATCATATACTTAATTATAATATAATAAACACACAGAAATACGAGCCTTTGGTCATTAATATGGTCAAATCCAGAAACTATAATTTTGAAAACAAAACGTTTATTCTTTCAGTGAAATACGGAACCGTTACGTATTTTATTGAATGGGTGGCATCCCTAAGTGTAAATATTGCTGTTACATTGCACAACCTTCAATGTTATGTCATAATTATGTAAAATTCTGGCAAATGAATTACGGTCTTTGTTAGGAAGAATTTGTCTTCACACAGTTCGCAACGAGCCAGGCGGCCCAAACTGCTGCATATACCATGACTCTGCAAGCACTGAACGCAAGAGAAGTGACACAATTTACCTAGTTAATATTGCCTGCTAACATGAATTTCTTTTAACTAAATATGCAGGTTTAAAAAAATATGCTTGTGTATTGATTTTAAGAAAGGCATTGATGTTTATTGTTAGGGACATTTGTGCAAAGATTGTGCTTTTTTGCGAATGCGCTTTTGTTAAATCATCACCCGTTTGGCGAAGTTGAAGTAGGCTGTGATTCGATGATAAGTTAACAGGCACCGAATTGATTATATGCAACGTAGAACAAACTAGTTAACCTAGTAATATTATTAACTATGTGTAGTTAACTAGTGATTATGTGAAGATTGATTGTTTTTTATAAGATAAGTTTAATGCTAGCTAGCAACTTACCTTGGCTCCTTGCAGCCACAAGGTCCTTTTGATGCTGCACTCGTGTAACAGGTGGTCAGCATGCCACGCAATCTCCTCGTGGATTGCAATGTAATCGGCCTTAATCGGCGTTCAAAAAGGCCGATTACCGATTGTTATGAAAACTTGAAATCGGCCCTAATTAATCGGCCATGTCGATTAATCGGTCTTTCCCTCTCTTTCTCCTCTTCTCTCTCCGTCCATCTCTTATTGTCCCTCCCTCCCTCTCCCATGGTGTTCCGCAGCGGTAGCGATAGTGAAGGTGGCGGTGGTGTTGGGAGCTTAGGCGAAGCTATTCATGCAGAATTCCTTCCCAGGCCTAAAGCAAAGAGTGAGGCTGACTGAGGCTGAGGACTGATCCGGCCTGACAACTGTTATGGCAGAGCGTCATCTGCTGTGATTGCACTCTGAGTCAGGCACCTAATCTGCATGACTGAGCCTATTTTTTACTATTCTGGGCCCCAGCTACAGTCACAAAGGCTGTCCCCCAAATGGTCCCCTATTCCCTCTATAGTGCACTACGTTAGACCAGAGCTCATAGTTTGGTCAAACATTGTGCACTATGAGAGAATAGGGTGCCATTTTGCAAACACACATGTAATACATCTACAATCACGCTTTACCACTACCGCTCTCTTCAAGGTCAAAGTTCAGATTTGATCCTTCTCTCATGGTCTCCAGCCTGTTGTCAAACTAACCTGGCCTTGGGTTCAGGGTTGTATTTTCTGAGACCCCCTTCTGTCTCATTTGAAGCCTACTGTGTCTCTACTACTCATAGCTGGTGGCCATTTTGGTCGTCAGCGTCAAGGTCAGAGTTTGGGTGGTCATTTTTTTTTTAAAGTCAGTCAGTGCAGTCAAAGATTGGTCACTAAACTGTCATCATGACCCCAGCCTTGGAGTGCCATGTCCCCCTAAAATACTTACTCCAACTCATAGGGGTCCACATGTTGTCATTCCTCCTTTATGGGTCTAGGTCAGAGGTCAAGGTGAAGGAGCATGTGTGGGGCAGGGGGGTCCAGGGTGACATGTTAAAGGGGTACTCATTGCCCCCGTTTGATGGTTTCTTGGTGATGGGTGTGTGATTTTGGGGACCTGGTAGCCCCGAGGTGTTGGTGGCTGACATCCTGGTGGCACAGTGGACTAATTCTATGGATAGGGAACAGAAGATCATAGGTTTGAAACTCACTGACGCCGTGCCACAATAAAAACAAAAAATGTGTTTGCATGATTAATTCCTAAGAAAATGAACTTGCAGGTGTCCCATCTGTGCTTGGAGTTCAACACAGTTAACCTAAGCTAGCAGTGTTATTAAAAGTCTTATTGAAACATGTTCTCAGAACATTATTTAATTACTTTCAAAGAACCTATCATTTCTTCTCTCAGAAAACAAGTAAAATCAGTTTACGTCTTTGACAGATTAGGCTGCCTGTAGTGTTTGCATAGATTGAGTTACATAATTCAGTTACAGAATTGACTTTAGACTGCGGTAGTCCCTCCCTCCTGTCCCTCTTTCCTCTCTCTTTAAAATGAATGTATTACCTGAATGACAGCGCCTCTCCTCTTCATCCTCCCATTTCTGATCTCTTGCTGCTTTACCCACAATCCCCTGTGGGTGATGTCGCTGCAGGCAACAAAGATCATGGGAAAACCACTGCTCATCATCATTGAGTAGTTTACTTTCCTAATCTGTACAGTTTTACTACCTGCTACGGAGGACTACACTGCTTTATATCGTTTATCAAAACAATTCAAATGTATTTATAAAGCCCTTTTTGCATCCGCAGATGTCACAAAGTGCTTATACAGAAACACAGCCTAAAACCCCAAACAGCAAGCAATGTAGATGTAGAAGCAAGGTGGCCAGGAAATACTCCCTAGAAAGTGAGGAACCTAGGAAGAAATCTATAGAGGAACGAGGCTCTGAGGGGTGCCCAGTCCTCTTCTGGCTGTTCCAGGTGGAGATTATAAGATTACGTGGCCATTAAGGCCAAATGGTTCTTCAAGATGTTCATAGATGACCAGCAGGGTCAAATAATAATCACAGTGGTTGTCGAGGGTGCAACAGGTCAGCAACCTCCGGAGTAAATGTCAGTTGTTTTTTCATCGTCGAGCATTCAGAGGTTGAGACAGCAGATGCGGGAGAGGGAGAGGGAGTGAGAGGGATCGAAAATAGCAGGTCCAGGACAAGGTAGCACATCCGGTGAACAGGTCAGGGTTCCATAGCCGAAGGCAGAACAGTTGAAAGTGGAGCAGCAGCACGACAAGGTACTGTAGCACGTCTGGTGAACAGGTCAGGGTTCCATAGCCACAGGCAGAACAGCAGGAATCTGGGTCAGCAGCAGGGATCATTGTACCTTTTTCTCTCTTGGACCCTTTTTGGATTTCTATGATATTTATGTAGATAGACATGGCAACTGGACAGATAGCACAGAAAAGCTAGTATAATTGTTTACTTGATTTGACCGTAATGGCTTTTTGATGTACTGTAGGTTGGTAATCAGTTATACTCTAGGACTGTAGAAGCTACTTGGAAGTTCAGCTTAGGGAATCAACTCAAATGTGCCCTAGGGTTTATCTCTAAAATATGGCCCTAGGGTTTATGGCAGGGAGCCTAATGGTGTGTGTGTGTGTGTGTGTGTGTGTGTGTGTGTGTGTGTGTGTGTGTGTGTGTGTGTGTGTGTGTGTGTGTGTGTGTGTGTGTGTGTGTGTGTGTGTGTGTTGTGTTTCTGGTTAGGTCATATGAAGGACAAGAACACTGTCTTGCTCCAATCTAATTGCTAACCCTGCCCATATAAACGACGGATGTTACTATGTTTTCATGTGTGTGAACGAGGTGTGTAAAATGTAAAGACTAATCTATATCAACCCCATGTCACCGTGTTTACGGGCTAGCTGGGGCCTGCTAGGAGAGCAGGCCTTTCTTTACCACTCTGCCGTTTATAAGACCTGTGATGTAAAGCCTTGACATAGGGATCCATCAATAGGGAAGAGAGGAAAAACAACATCCACCCAAAACAACTGAATGCCTCCGTTCCCCCCTGAGAGCCGGCGAGCAGCTTGAAATGAAAGCGGGCTGCTCGCTTTTGCTCTTTTCACCCACCCACCCCTTTCTCCCAGTGCTACTAGACTAGGAAGAGTGTTTGAGTTGCTTTTTAGAAGTCTCTCCCGTCCAGACCACGGCACATTAAGCAGAGATACGACTGGACTGGGTGGTTAAGAGGGCTCTGCTGCACTGCTCCTCATCCCATCCCATCATTTTATGATCTCTGTCTCCCCACAGGCCAATAACCAAGCAATCGACTGTGAGGCATCAAACATCATCCGTCGTAAAAGTCTCTCGATAAAGCTCCAAGTCTGTGTGTCATGTATTAACCGAATAACCGTTAACGATATTCGGGGTTATTCTTAGTATGGTGCTTTATCTTGATTGAAGAGGACATCTGCTCCTGTGGCACTAGAAGCACAACAGCGTGAGAAAATGGACGATGCTTTGTCGAGATGCTGTATCTCTCCCTCTGTGACATTTGCATCAAAGTGGCGCAGCGGCAGCGTGGCCAATGTGCTCCCTGATTGTGTGTAAATACAAAAGGGCAGCGGGGATGTTGTAGCAGAACTGAGGGATGAAACTGGCTAGCTCATTAGCTGCACAAAATGGCCGCCCAGCCCAGATACAGAATGGTGATAGGATGTTTCTGGGAAGGTTGAGTGCTAGGAGATCAGTCTGCTCTCATGTTGTCAAGCTTCCTTTTTTTTGTTGTAGTTGTCATTTATTTTGTCATTTATGTTGTCATTCATTTCCTTGTTTCCTACAGTAGATACCGCATGAACTGAATGAACTATGTAGTGAGGCTGAGATAGGGACATACAGTGTTGCGCCAACACAGAACGTCATAGATCCTGTCACATTCTGTAGGCTTTAAGTCTTCCTCTGAGAGGCGGATGAGAGAAAGAGAACAACATAGTGCTGTACAAAGTACCAATCTCAACCCCAGTAACATCCGCTCTCAGCAGCTCTCCAGTCAACTGACGAACTTAAGGCCTCAGGAGATTCTGTCTTTCGTTGTTCTTTGTGACAAACGGACACATTCAATGTACTACAGTGACCGCGTGAGTCCCTGTCTTTTTTTCTGAACGCGCTACTGCAAATATGCATATTCGTGAACATCAAATATTCAACATCAACAAATCTAAGACTTCAGAGGATATTCAGAGAGCATTAAGAAAACAAAGTGGTTTCGTCAAGAGACCCGGAGCATCTTAGATGTGGTTTGCTTCTAAAGCAGGCCTGCGGTAAACCAAGATTTGTCACTGAATCTGACATGACGTATTATACTAGACAGTACTCCATGTAGACATGGCTATAGCTGTGGTAGTTATCTGCTAATGCATGTTTTAAATAATGAGCCCTCCTGGACAGTCAGCCATTTGAAGAGAGCGGGATGGGCCTTGGCTTTAACGATCACCCTGTCAGTAATCGTTGATCATTTAAATGCAGGTTCAGTCCCTCTATAGCTATCAACAAAGAGGCACTCGGGCAGATAACTGTGATGTAGCAATTCATTCTTATTTGATACGATGGTTCCCCATTTCAATAGGTATCGACCTTCTCAGACAGCCAAGGACCCCACAGGAACCACTGTTGGGTTACTCAATACCGTGACAACATCACGTTTCGTCACGATCCCACGCACCAGCGATCCTCGCCCCTCACCCCTTAGCCCTGTGGCTGTTGTCATGGTGATTATCTGCAACAACTTGCAGCTGCTTGGTTGCGTTGGTTCAGGCTCCTCCTCGTGCCAGCCCTGTGCAAATGTACACACAGTCACACAGCGGCTGTGAAAACACTGGTGCTGGGAACATGAAAAGGACTGAAAAAGGACTGGCTATTGGTGGGGCCATATATTCGTCGCAACAAGACACTCCCTAGAGAAAAGACAGTGATCATGTGATGCTAACACATTACATATTTGCTTTATAGATTAAACAGGTGAAAGAAAAGTGCAGTTCATCTTGCCCCAGGCTTAGAGAGAGAGTGGAAAGTTGTGCCTACAGTATGTCCCTGCAATTGTTGTTACCCTCCTGCCTATTCAGCTCCTACCCACTCTCCTGACCCTCTCCTTCCCTGACCTAGACTGTTTTGGAGAACCCCTGAGAGGCCGGCAGGTAGACACGTGTGGTTTTCAGTAACCACTTTCACACAGAGATCACTAACGCCCGAGAACCTTCTTTTTCCAGCACTGTCCCCCACTGCCAGTGGAGAGCTGTCTGCCACACTCGTTAGCCTCTGACTTTCTTCTCTCTCTTTCTCTTCATATCTCTCCACTAGCTGGCCCCGATTTCTATAATGGCTGTCTCCACAACGTGGAAAGAACAAATGCTGTGAATCTTTCTGCAACTCATTTAGGTTTTCAGGTGTAAGAGAATACATGGGACCTGTATCTGTCAGCGGTGCATCAAACCTCTCTAATGGAGATCAATTCTGGCTAGGTCCTCAGTGAGACTCAGCCCTTCTGACATCACCCGATTGGCTGCAGTGACATGATGGTTATTAACAATTGTGGTTTGCTTCTGTCCTACTACACTGCTGTTATGATATAGGATGTGTTCGTAAGTTGCCTCCCGTGTGTCAGAGTGCGCTTTGGGTCTTTCGTAAACTCAGAGCATTTTCAGATTTCCCGTTTGTAAATTCATTGTTTCGATTTCTGAGCGTTCGGAGCGCACACTGGACGCTCTGGCTGAGGAGTAGGGTTGATCCGAGTATTCTGAGCTCACAACAGCAGTCAAGCACCCAAGCTAACTGGCTAAAGGTCCTTTTGTTGTGTACCAGGTTTGGTGTAGGTGGGGCAATAACATGAAGCGGAGCAGCTGTCTTAAACAGTTCCTCTAATTGTAATCCCTTAGATCAGGCTTTCTGTAAATACCAGATAGTAAACCTAGCCAGGAGGGGGGGGGGCTCTTTGTGTGTGTGTGTGTGTGTGTGTGTGTGTGTGTGTGTGTGTGTGTGTGTGTGTGTGTGTGTGTGTGTGTGTGTGTGTGTGTGTGTGTGTGTGTGTGTGTGCTGGAGCTTTCCCACCCGGAACCGGTGGAATATGCATACACTACCGGTCAAAAGTTTTAGAACACCAACTCATTCTAGTGTTTTTATTGAAGACATCAAAACAATGAAATAACCCAAATGGAATCATGTAGTAACCAAAAAAGTGTTAAACAAATCAAAATATATTTTAGATTATTCAAATAGCCACCCTTTGCCTTGATGACAGCTTTGCATACTCTTGGCATTCTCTCAACCAGATTCATGTATATATTTATTTTGTATATATATATATATAGAGAGAGAGAGAGCGAAAGAGAGAGAGCTCTTAATTCCGTCATTTTAATCCCATCTTCCATTAATTAGATTTCTCCTAACCTTTGCCACACACGGAGGCGCTATCACTGTAGCCTATTGCCGCTTAGATGACTTATGATTCGCCAACAACAACAACCTACATGCTGGTGAAAAGCAAGAGCAGCAGCATAAATGATATCATTTCTCGCTTTGTTTATTGCAGCAGTGGAGTTTGGATCTGAACGGGTCCTTCCGGACAATTCGGTTGAAATTACACATACCCGTAACCCGTGGCAATCAGATCCGACCCAGACCCATGACATTATTTAGAATTCCAAATCCGGTCCCGCTCTAGTCTTGGGTATTTGGGTACAGGTGGATCCATGAACATCTCTACCTTGATTCCAAAAAGGTTTATCTCTCAGTACGTAGTAACAAGTACAACATGAGATTTCTTTCAGGCCTTTAACGGCTCATTTTGGTGTGCAAAAAAAAAAGCCCTTCCTGATTGCTACTCTTTGTTTGTTTCTAGGCAGCCCTGAGCTGTGAGGCTGCTGACGACTTCCTCACAGACTAAGTCAATGTCCACGCTCCAGTTGAGAACTAAACCAACTGCTCATCTCCTATAAACACTCGTCCATTCCCTGACAGAATGAGTAAAAAAAAAATAGTTCAATTATTACTATAGATGGCTTTCTTGTTTGGTCTTGACTGCTTCCAAATATTGTCTGATGTATTTAGCATGGGTTTGTCCTTCAGGCCATAGCTATGGTCTATTTCTTCAGGCTAGAGTTTGCAATGGACAAGAAAAATTCCTGTCCCAAAACTACATTTAAACTCGATACTAGCTATAGTTTTAATGAACATTTCTGTCATAAATCTATACTGAACGATACTGTCTATATAGTAATATCTCTCAAAGTCACAACTCAGCTCTCTCTTTCTGTGACCGTGTTTTGTTCCAGGGTCTTGCACGACACGGTTCTTAATGTTTCATTTACTTGCCTGCTGTCCTAGATTAATGCCACTCAGACAGCAAATCAATAGCTGCCTGGAAGTCCATTACTAAAACACAAAAATGGGAAAGAACGACTCCAATGTTCCCTGAAAGTGGTTTAAAGGTTCGGGGCCTGTCTTGCCAAATAAAGTCCCCCGGCAAAATAGTGTCCCCCTCTGCGTCACAATGGGATTCGATAAACTATTAGCGTCCGTTGCCATATCAACGGTGTGATGACCTAATGATTTGAATTTTGGAGATCATTACAGCCTAAATGACGTTCTTTTCATCATCGCTATGCAAACGAGGCTGATTTACGCAAATGTTTTTTGTTTTGTTTATCTAATATAATGAAAGCATGAATTTGAACTACTTTTGGGTACCTTGTTAACATTAC
Source organism: Salvelinus fontinalis (assembly GCF_029448725.1). Classification (NCBI taxonomy): domain Eukaryota; kingdom Metazoa; phylum Chordata; class Actinopteri; order Salmoniformes; family Salmonidae; genus Salvelinus; species Salvelinus fontinalis. Next base: position 50,436,073 of record NC_074670.1, on the reverse strand, counting down.
AACATGAAATCCATATCTTAAACATTGCTACGTTTCAGAAACGGCAAAGAGAACTTGTAATCTGCTTGACACATTCAAATGACTTACCTTACAGATCACAAAGTCAGCTAATTTCCACTCTATTCATATGCAAATCCGTTTAATTCATACACTGGCTGTATTGTTTTTATTTGAACCTGCCCTTCCCTTATCTACACTCAAATAATATAATTTCATTAGTCCTCTATTATGATTCCTTTTTTTTCTATCTCGTATAGCTCATTAGTACACTCTAGTGGTTGAATATATATATATATATATATATATATATATATATATATATATATATATATATATATATGTATCTATTGTAGGTCCTAGGATACAACAATGAATAATGTGGAATAAATAAATACCATCAAAGGATACATTACAACTTACAGTAATGAACACCTTGTGAAAACCAACCTGGCAATATTTAAGATTTTAATACATACACTTTGATCGTTTTTGGTACGGTTGTATCATTCATTTATTTTCACCGATTTTTTTTTGTTGTGCACTCACATAGCAATCATAAAATACTGAATTCTGGTGTGTGGAATATAGAGGAGGTGGTTGCTGTGTAGGTGGGAGGTTCTGCCTGTCACAGGCAGCCAGTCTCAGAAGGGGGACTTGAAGAGAGAGACTGCAAAGTCCAGGCACTGCTGCTCGCTTTGTTCTGAGGGTTTGCAGTGCTAGTGTTTTTAGTTAATCTGTGTATTTCACATATTATGTGCCCAGTATGATAGAGCAAGAAAACTTTTTTATCAGATAATGACAACAACAGTAGCTGTAGATGATGTAATGAAAAGTTGGAGGGTGGTTGGTAATGGAGGACCTGAGGTGGATCCACGTCTGGGTGTTGGGCAGAACCCCTAGGTCCTGGAGAACTGGAGCAGAGTTAAAGGGAGCGGGTTAGGAGACAGAGAAATAAACGAGCAAAACACACAGGTTACACTTTATTGTGAAAAAATGTGATGGATTAGTGGAGTATCTCGTACAACGCTGTGCACTACTCCCTTCACAGAACAGCGCAAACTGGCTCTAACCAGAATAGAAAGAGGAGTGGGAGGCCCCGGTGCACAACTGAGCAAGAGGACAAGTACATTAGAGTGTCTAGTTTGACAAACAGATGCCTCACATGTCCTCAACTGCCAGCTTCATTAAATAGTACCCACAAAACAATAAAAATAATAAATTAAAAGATTAAGATGGGAAAAAGAACACAGACACTGGACGGAGGAACTCTGCCCAGAAGGCCAGCATCCCGGAGTCGCCTCTTCACTGTTGACGTTGAGACTGGTGTTTTGCTGGTACTATTTAATGAAGCTGCCAGTTGAGGACTTGTGAGGCATCTGATACTGTTTTTCAAATAGGTCTGAACACCTTCAAGCCCAGTCAGTCTGTAGGTGGTCAGGCTGTGCCTACCGCCACTGACAATATGCAGCCCACAAAGAAGGCGCATGGCTGGCCTGTTTGCTTACTAAAGATCACACTTAGGCAACCAAAGTCATTGGAAAGGAGAGGAGAGGCAAGGAGATGACTGTGTGCCCTTTCCAGATCGGTCTGCCCTCTAACTCCAGCTCTGTGTATCACTGTGGTAACTAGTCCCTTTCTCCTCACTGCAGGTAAAGAGTTAAGATACAAGGGTCACAGAGCTGGGATTACGGTTCAGTGGGAATCAAACACGAATCCATCCTCTCTCCTCCTCTTTGAAACATGACTACAGCAGTGGCAATAGCGTTAGCTGTGTTGCGGTGTTTTTGCTCCTTGTGCCACAGTGTGTCGGTGTACCATGGTGTTTGAAAAGGAGCAGTCTTGAATAGAGAGATATGAGCCCCAGCTCTCCTCTCTCCTCCTCGGGCCAGCTTACAGCTCACACAGTGAGTCATGGTCTCTCCACAGGGCCTTCCTCTTCCCAAAGCCTCTGCACAAAGGACACATTAGAGACCCCCTGAGCGCTGGTATGGAGGGCTAACCAGGCAGGAGGGACTGTGTTGTGAGAGACACACACACTGATAGTCTCACAAACAAACTCTCAGATGTGCACACACTCGGCTCCAAATGCCCGAGGCCCCAGATAGGCTCCCCCGTCCTTCTAGGTCGTCTGCTCACGCTGCAGCCTTGCGGTGTACTGTTCCGCTCTGCATCCTCCGGTATGTAAGCACATTAAACGCACAGCACGCGGTTGTGTGGTGAGAGTCGCCCCTGGAAACGGGGCCGCGAAAGACAAGAAAGGGAGAGAGAGAGCAGCGTGGCTGTAGAGAAAGGATAGAGAGAGGAGGGTCGTTGCTGTTTCAAGGTTGCTCTTTCTGTGGTGCATCATGCTCGGCTGTGTTTGTTCAGTAACGGGTTTTGATATCTCTGAGACGTGAAAGAGAAGCAACTACAGTCAGCCATAACTGTCCTTGACCTGCTCTCTCTCCTCACGTTCAGTCTTTTCTCTCATACGGCTCAAGGTGTGTGCGTGTTAGTGATGAGCGGGTTGACTCATAACCCACACCCCCATCGGTTATATCCGCTGGGCGGACGGGTTCAGGGCCATTGAATATTGTGTGGATGAAGGGCAGTTGGCGGCGGGTTAAATAAAGAGAAACAACACCTTAATAAAATCCATAAATGTATCATTCTTCTGCTATTTATATCTATAGGCTACATTGAGGTTTTTTTTTCGTTATTTTAGGCTATCTGGCATTAGTGCTGAAGCCTAAACGTTAGGGATTAACTGTACGCGAGGCCAAACCCTACACTGTCAATCACCAAATAATACTTTTGGGCCATAAAATGTTAACTTCAATCCATGGAGGCAAAAGGGACATTGTGGAAGTTTAATTCAATTACACAATATCTGCGAAAGGAGAAGTGAGGGCCAGAAAATAAATGTTTGGAAAATATTTGGTGAAGTGTTAAAAGAGGACGATAGAAGTGTTATGTGTGATGTTATGTGTGATGATTGTGAGGCGCTACACAAATTCGAAAGCTACGAGATGGGACTTCAAATAGGCCTATGGCACGTCAAGGGAACTGTGGCCTACTGTTTAGATGGGTTAAATGGAAACTGAAATCTGGACATTGACTAATCAGAATAACCTACTGCTTTTTGGTGAACTCCAAAGTCCTCTGATAATACTAGTCCTGTGCGAATCGACATCCCTGTGTTTTGAGAGAAATGTCTGAGTTTGACAGGTGTTGCTTGTGGTTTAAACAAGAAAACAATAACTGATTCGATAAATTGAACGAAGTGCTGTGCATAGCATATACAATACATTTGGAAAGTATTCAGACCCCTTGATCTTTTCCACATTTTGTTAAGTTACAGCCTTATTCTAAAATGGGTTAAATTGTTTTTTTCCCCCCTCATCAATTTACACACAATACCCCATCATGACAAAGCTAAAACAGGTTTGTTAGAAATGTTTGCTAAATAAAAAAACTGATATTACATTTACATAAGTATTCAGACCTTTTACTCAGTACTTTGTTGAAGTACCTTTGCCAGCGAGTCTTCTTGGGTACGACGCTGCAAGCTGTTATTTGGGGAATTTTTCCCATTCTTCTCTGCAGATCCTCTCAAGCTCTGTCAGGGTGAATTGGGAGCGTCACAGCTATTTTCAGGTCTCTCCAGAGATGTTCGATCGGGTTCAAGTCTGGCAGGGCACTCAAGTACATTCAGAGACTTGTCCCAATGCCACTCCTGCGTTGTCTTGGCTGTGTGCTTAGGGTCGTTGTCCTGTTGGAAGGTGAACCTTCGCTCCAGTCTGAGGTCCTGAGCGCTCTGGGGCAGGTTTTCATCAAGGATCTCTCTGTACTTTCCTCCGTTCATCTTTCCCTTAATGCTGACTATTCTCCCAGTCCCTGCCACTGAATAACATCCCCACGCCATGATGCTGCCACCACCATGCTTCCCCGTAGGGATGGTGCCAGGTTATCTCCAGACGTGACGCTTGGCATTCCAGCCAAAGAGTTTAATCTTGGTTTCATCAGACCAGAGATTCTTGTTTCTCATGGTCTGAGAGTCCTTCAGGTGCTTTTTGGCAAACTCCAAGCGGGCTGTCATGCCTTTTACTGAGGAGTGGCTTCCGTTTGGCCACTCCACCCTAAAAGCCTGATTGGTGGAGTGCTGCAGAGATGGTTGTCCTTCTGGAAGGTTCTCCCATCTCCACAGAGGAACCATTGGGTTCTTGGTCACCTCCCTGACCAAGGCCCTTCTCCCTTAAACGCTCAGTTTGGCTGGCCGGGCAGCTCTAGGAAGAGTCTTGGTTGTTCCAAACTTCTTCCATTTAAGAATGATGGAGGCCATTGTGTTCTTGAGGACCTTCGATGATGCACTTTTTTTTTTACTATTCCCCAGATCTATGCCCCGACACAATCCTTTCTCGTAGCTCTAAGTACAATTCCTTCGATCTCATGGCTTGGTTTTTGCTCTGACATGCACTGTCAACTGTGGGATTATATAGACAGGTGTGTGCCTTTCCAAATCATGTCCAATCAATTGAATTTACCACAGGTGGACTCCAATCAAGTTGTAGAAACATCTCAAGGATGATCAATGGAGACAGGATGCACCTGAGCTCAATTTCGAGTCTCATAGCAAAGGGTCTGAACACTTATGTAAATAAGGCATTTCTGTTTTTTATTTTTAATACATTTTCAAAAGTGTCTAAAAACCAGATTTCGCTTTGTCATTATGGTGTGTTGTGTGTAGCTTAATGAGGGAAAAATATCATCCATTTTAGAATAAGGCTGTAATGTAACAAAATGTGGAAAATATATTTTCCGAATGCACTGTATATGAAGGGCCTACATGTATCAACGTTCACAGTGAATCCTTTTATGTATACGTTTTGTACGAATTAATGGAACATTGGCAAATTCATCATAAAAACAAAATGGTGCCTATTTAATGCAACCCTTCCTGTTAACAGATCTCAAAGCAATATATAACTGAGCTAAACGTTTGTTTACGTTCACTTTCTCATCCGTAGCCTAAAAACGCATATCAAGAGCAAGATAGCTGTTTAGCTCCCATCTGAAGTCTGTGGGGGGGCATTTAGGATGTCTTCTACAGCGGATCGTTAAGCTATGCTAATGATTATGATCACACTTCCTCAATTCTAATATTATGGTGACACTATACCAAAGACGGTTTGGTAGGGTTTAGAAACTCGGGAACCAAGCTGGAGTTTTATCAGAGTAGCTTATCCCCTGTACTTGTTGAAATATCTTCAAGCCCAGAAAAAAGTTACAGAAAAGAAAGAATTACAGGTGGCAGCTATAGCCTTAATTAAGCATTTTTTGCAGTAAAGTGATACACCAAATGTAGGCAAAATTTGGACTTAGGAATATGATTTATTTATTTCTGCATCTTGAGAGAATGCTATGCTCCGTTAGATACCATCTGTAGAGTATCAGCTGATAGTATTTCAACTGCATGAAATATGCATCGAAGCTAAACTGAAATCTTATCCCGAAACACGGGTCGTTTTCACAATTTAGTCTTCTACGGCAACATGTAATGACAAAAGAGAAGCTACATGTATCTAATTATAGACAAGTTGACTAACAATTAGTCTACCAAAATGTTGGCAATTATAAGCGTTAACATATCTAAATCAGGCAACAACAAACAATCCTGTACCCTCTGTCCAAAAAATTGTTCTGCAGTCTTTGATTGTGACCTATAGCGCATTTTCTGTAATCACGGGTTAGGGTTTGGTGTGGGCCTCAGATTTTCACTTTATCACATGTAGTCGGGCGGATGCGGATGGGATATTAGCAATTGTGGGCGGGTGCGGGTGAACAAACAGCTGACCGTGCACCACTAGTGTGTGTGTGTGTGTGTGGGTGGATGTTACACTGCTGAGGTGAGGTGGTGAGGTGGTAATGTTGTCACTTCCTCTCACTCTCATGAGCACCTGGTAGGATGATCTGAGGTCAGTTTTGTGCTTTCCTGCTAAAGATGAGTGTTAGTATTGTGGGAGAGTAAGCTGATCCTAGATCTGTGCCTAAGGGCAACTTCTACCTGGAGCCCTACGCTTTCTCTCTGAAGGAGAGTGTCCCACTTCTAGCCTATGCCAGGCTACAAGGGGCCCTTTTCTTATCCTTTGAGGCCAGGAAACACACCATTGAGGCTCTCATTTCTTTCCAGTGTGGGAAGAGGACACAGGCATAAGGGGAACTTTGAGAGAAATCTAAAAACACACAGCCTACACAGAGACATCGAGGTCGATACTGGGTGGCCATCAAGGTCTAGGACTGGGTGACCTTTTCATTTACATTTACATTTAAGTCATTTAGCAGACGCTCTTATCCAGAGCGACTTACAAATTGGTGCATTCACCTTATGACATTTTCTTTCTCACTACTATCTGTTGGTGACATGCCTGCCCTCCACAATATTGCAGAGCACTATGGCATTGATTACGACCTGGACTGTTCCAGTCCAGCATTGAGAGCCCACTTTGAGAGCCAACCCCAGCATCCATCCCATCCCACCTCCCCTTAAACACAATCCCCCACCAGCGGTCCTTTGCTGCCAGCCCTGGTTCCACATTGTCCACAGGGCCCTGGGGCTGGATAGCCAATAGAAGCAATGCATTCTACTGCTAGGTGGGAGTGAGCAGAGCAGCGCCCCGATGGCTGGCGTGCCACGCATACTACACTCGTCCACTCCTCTCTACTGCGCCTGGATTAGTACTTAGTACGGTATCCCCCACAGACTTGCCTGCTGGGTAATCAGAGGAAAACGTCCCTGACTTACTGATCAGTCCTAATGATGTGCTCTGGCCCACTGCCACCAACTTAACATTCCCATGTACTCATCAGAGGTTTGGGTGGGAGGTGGGGGTGGGGTTGGATAGGTTTGTGTGTTGTGTGTTTTATGTGAGTATGTTTCTAACACTCTAGTTGGTGAACACATGGGAGAGACAGTTGAACAGCTGGGGGGGCGGGGAGTATGACTAAAAGGTGAGACTGGGGAGCAGCTGCCTAGGAGGCTGCTGCCAGTTTAGAGAGCATTGAGAATGTATTAGACTGGTTAGTGTGAGGGCCAGACAGACAGTGGATAATACTGTACAGTACATGTGACCTCTCTCACTGCCCTCTGACCTTAGGTCACTCCTCTCGGTAACTAAGAGAGATTATTCCTGTCATGTTTAATATATGCCCATAGTATGGTGTTAGCACTAGGGTTATGTATCAAAGTAGCTGTTGTGTAGAGAAGTGTAGCAAAAGAAAAAGAGTGCTCGTGTCATTTGATTCAGAAGGACAGCTCCTTTCTCCCAGGATGACCATTGTTGTGTAACACCCATATTAGTTCAGAGAGAGGGGGAGAAATGAGACAGATCTGATTCTTTGGGACATTTTCCAGGGTGCTTTCCCCATTTGAATGGTGTTGGACATGATGTGCCCCATGTTGACACAATAAACAACACCATTATGTGCATTTTGATTGGTTGGCGAAACCTCACCCCAAAATGCATTACCACTAAAGTGAACGCATGTTTTCGTCACTTGTTTGTAGGGCTTAATGCAAGCTTTTGTGGGAAAGGGCATTATTTGAGTCCTGCTCTCTCTCCCTTGCTCTCCCCCGCGCTCTCTCTTGGTTTCACTGTTGAAAGTTGTCTCTCGTCTGTGAGTATTCACTTCCACCTCGTGCATACAGTATTTAACATTTACTCACGGTCATTCATTTCCCCTCCCTGGACTTTAATTATCTGTACAAAATGAATCTGTTAATATGCTGCGCAGATTGTAGGGTCCAGTAGCAATGTTAGATGGCTCCAGTGTTATTAAACGGCAGATATAGAAACCTCTGAGGTGCCGCGGGCCAAGCGCTGATGGAGTTTTAAGGTCACTCGCCATCTGCTAAACCTCACTGTCTATCTGACTCCTCTTACGGATCTCTTCACTCCTCCTCCTCTTTCGACTCTCTCCTACCTCATATCAAATCAAATGTTATTTGCCACACGAGCCGAATACAACTGGTGCAGACTTTACCGTGAAATGCTTGCTTACGAGCGCTTCCCAACGACGCAGAGCTTAATAATACAATTCAAATAGTATCATGAGGAATACAATTAAATACACAAGAATGGAGCTATATACAGGGAGGACCAGAGCAATGTACAAAGGTACGAGGTATTTGAGGTAGATACTGTATGTATATGTGTCCCGATCGTCTAATGAATTAACGGACCAAGACGCAGCGTACGTAGAGTTCCACATGTTTAATCAAATGAAACTCACAAAAACAACAAATAAGAATAAACGATACGTGAAGCTCAAGCAGTGCTCACAGGCAACTACACAGAAACAAGATCATACAAAAACCAGTGGGGAAATGGCTGCCTAAATATGATCCCCAATCAGAGACAACGATAAACAGCTGCCTCTGATTGGGAACCATACCAGGCCAACATATAAATAATAACCTAGATAGGAACACCCCCCCCCCCCCCCATGCCCATGTCACACCCCGACCTAACCAAAATAGAGAATAACAAGGCTCTCTATGGTCAGGGCGTGACAATATGAAGGCAGGGTAAAGTGACGCGGCATCAGGATATATAACAATAAGAGTTATAATAATGAACAGAGCAGCAGCAGCAAATTATGAGTGTTTTTATTTTTTAAATGTATATAACCTTTATTTAACTAGGCAAGCCAGTTAAGAACCATTTTTTATTTACAATGACAGCCTACCAAAAGGCAAAAGGCCTCCTGCGGGGACGGGGGCTGGGATTAAAAATCAATTCAATTAAAATAAAGGGCAAAACATACATCACGACAAGAGAGACAACACAACACTACATAAAGAGAGACCTAAGACAACTACATAGCATGGCAGCAACATATGACAACACAGCATGGTAGCAACACAACATGGTTTAAGGAGCTCCTTTAGCACCTCTGACTCATTGACCGCCTGCAGGGAGAAACTTTGTAGCGGGGCAGGGGGGAAAGAGGGAGGAGCATCAGGGCTAGTCGCATTAGAAGGGGTGGGAGATGAGGAAATGTTGGACGTGCAAGGAGGCATGGCTGAGTCATATAGGATTCCTGACTTAATTAAGTGGTGATTAAAAAGCTCAGCCATGTGCTTCTTGTCAGTAACAACCACATCATGAACATTAAGCGACATGGGCAGCTGTGAGGAGGAGGGTTTATTCTCCAGGTCTTTAACTGTTTTCCAGAACTTCTTGGGATTAGACCCACAGAGAGAGAACTGCTCCTTAAAGTAACAAACTTTGGCCTTCCAGATAGCCTGAGTGCACTTATTTCTCATTTGCCTGAACGAGAGCCAGTCAGCCTGCGTGTGCTGAGCCTTTCGCCAAATGCAAGGTGGAGTAACTCTGCAAGATCACGGTCGAACCAGGGGCTGAACCTGTTTTTAATTCTCATTTTCTTTACTGGGGCGTGTTTGTTAACAATATCACTGAAAATATCAAAAAATAAGGGAGGATCAAGCTGATTCTATACCAATTTACAGAGGCCAGGTCATGAAGGAAGGCTTGCTCATTAAAGTTTTTTAGCAAGTGTCTATGACAAATCAGGGCAGGCTGTTTCACTGAGCATCCATTACTAACACAGGCTGTAAAACAGTGATCACCAAGGTCATTACAGAAAACACCAGACTGATACCTACCAGGATTATTTGTGAGGATAACATAGAGGAGAGTAGCCTTTTCTGGGTGTTTGGAGTCATACCTTGTGGGATTGGTAATAATCTGAGAAAGATTTAGGGAGTCCCATTGCTTTAGGACTTGATCAGGTGGTTTAAGCATGTCCCAGTTTAGCTCACCTAACAGGACAAATTCAGACTTAGTGTAAGGGGCCAGGAGAGAGCGTAGGGCAGGTAGGGTACAGGCCAGTGCTGATGGAGGACGATAACACCCAGCAACAGTCAACGAAGAGCTATTTGAAAGTTGAATGCTTAAAACTAGCAAATCAAATTGTTTGGGGAAAGACTTGGTGGAGACAACTAAGCACTGAAGGTGATTCTTGGTAAAGATTGCCACTCCCCCACCTTTGGAAGATCTGTCTTGCCGAAGAAGGTTATAACCATTTCTTAAAAATAAAGATTTTTGCATCTGAGCTCCTAGAGTGTGCGGCTCTCCTTTATTTTTAAGTTTTCTACTCCGCTAGCCAGCACCTCGCCTAATTAGGTGTGCGTTTCTTTTTCTTCTAGATTATAACAATTTCTTAACCACGTCTCTGTAAGGACCAACACATCTGGATTGGATCTGTGAACTCACACTTTCAATTGATACATTTTAGGTAATAAGCTTCGTGTTAACTTGCTAGTGTAAAAGTGTGTGTGTGTAATGTGTGTAATGTGTATATACGGTACTGCATGTGTGTTTGTGTTGTGTCGGTATGTGTGTGTGCATTGTGTGTGTGTGTACGTATCTAGTGTATGTGAATGTGTGGGGGTTTTGTGTGGGAGTGTCAATGTAGTGTGAGTGAGTGTGTATATATAGTCTAGAGAGTGTGTAGGGTCAGTGCAAGGTAGAGTCAGTGCAGATAGTTTGGGTAACAATAATTGACTATTTAGTTGTCTGGCTATTTAGCAGTCTTACAGCTGCTGTCTCGGAGCCTGTTGGTCCTAGAGCCAGTGGGGTAAAGTACTTAAGTAAAAATACTTTAAAGTACAACTTAAGTATTTTTTGGGGGTATCTGTACTTTACTATTTATATTTTTGACTACTTTTACTTTTACTTCACTACATTCCTAAAAAAAGTGTTTTGCCTGACACCCAAATGTAAACGTAAACTCACCCCATTCCGTACAAATGTGCGCAACCGCGACATTCAAACGAGGCTGCAAAGAAAACTAAAGGGACTGTAGCGACTGTGTTGACTTCAAAATCTGGGGTGTGAACTAGGTTTCTTTTCAAGCGTTGATCGACATGGTAATGGCTCTATAGTATTGGAGAAAAGTTGAAAAAACTGACCCTCCGTTACATCGTGACGTGTCATGCCGTAACGTACAGCACACGTAAAGCAACTATTTCTGTCTTACAATCTTTCTCCACCAAGTGTAGCACTTCTCTCGTCGTTTAAAAACAAGAAATGGACAGTGACGGGGGTAAGAGGGGATACCTAGATATTTTTTGCGCCGTCACTGCATGCGATCTTGACTCAAGCCTCTGTTTACTTCTGAAGATCACTTTAGCACCGCCCTAAAAACCCGATTTAAAATTTGACACCTTCAAACCTTCAAATAGGTATGTAATGACACATTATATAAACTCTTTATAGTGTTTTATTTACATTTTAGAGGCGATAAGGTGATAAGTTGGACAGATCGAGTGAAAAAAAAAATGTTTTCCCACACAACATTTCTCCTTCTCACTATCACGCATTAGTTTCGCTTCCCCACCCGCCATTTTTAAAAAGACCCAACGGAGCACATTGCCTTCTTGAATCATGCAGAAACGGGCAGCGTGGACGTCATGTCATTTATTTTGTTGGAAAGGGGAGAAATTGTGCTTAACAATGGTATTGACATTACAGCTGATCTGGAAGTATTATGTTTTTGGGGCGCTAAAATACGGTCAATTGTACGGACCAAGGCGATGTACAAAAGTGAGTGAGTTTACGTTACTAGTTACAATTTGAATGCTTAGCAGTACAGGAAAAAGGTCAAATTCACACACTTGTCAAGAGAACGTCCCGGGTCATCTACTGCCTCACATCTGGTGGACTCACTAAACATAGATGCTTCCTTTGTAAATTATGTCTGAGTGTTGGAGTGTGTGGCAGTGCATTTGCCATACCAGGCAGTGATGCAGCCAGTCGATGCTCTCTATGGTGCAGCTGTAGAACTTTTTGAGGATCTGAGGGCCCATGCAAAATCTTTTCAGCCTCCTGAGGGGAAAGAGGCGCTGCCGTGACCTCTTCACGACTGCGGGTGTGTATGGACTATGTGAAGTCCTTAGAGATGTAGACTCCAAGGAACTTGAAGCTCTCAACCCGCTCCACAACAGCCCTGTTGATGTGGATGGGGGTGTGCTCGCCCCTCTTTATTCTATAGTCCACGATCAGCTCCATGGTCTTACTGACATTGAGGGAGAGGTTGTTTTCCTGGCACCACACTGCTAAGTCACTGACTTCCTCCATGTAGGCTGAATCCCCGCCGTTGGTGATCAGGCCTACCACTGTCGTGTCGTCAGAAAACTTGATGATGGTGTTGGAGTCGTGAGTGGCCAGGCAATCGTGGGTGAACAGGGAGTACAGGAGGGGACTTAGCACACACCCCTGAGGGGCCCCTGTGTTGAGGATCAGTGTGGCGGAGGTGTTTTTGCCTACCCTCATCACCTGAGGCCGACCCGTCAGAAAGTCCAGGATCCTGTTGCAGCAGGAGGGGTTCAGTCCCAGGGTCCCTAGCTTGGTGATGAGCTTGGAGGGGATTATGGTGTTAAACGCTGAGCTGTAGTCTATGAACGGCATTCTCACATACTTATTTCTCCCCTTGTCCAGGTGAGAGAGGGCAGTGTGAAGTGTCATTTAGATTGTGTCATCTGTGTCTTCCACCTTTCTCCTATATTGTTCTTTTGCATGTTTGATGTGTCTTCAGAGATCCTGGCGGGCTTTCTTCTCTCTGTTCTTAATAAGATATCAGGGCAGTAAACTAACTTTATTAAAGAATCGAGAGTGTCTTGCTTTGATGTCCCATCTGGGGATGTGGTCTGGTTGGCTCAGCGCTGAGGTGGACTGGACATTAGCCTGCATAGAGTTCCTGCCAGCAAACCCTCTGATGAGTGGGTTAGTGCAGACAGGGAGGAGCAGGAGGAAATGGCCAGTGATTTAAGAGAGAATTGCCCAATTAGGACTGATATGGCAGTATATGGGAGTAACCGTAATCAAAGGAGATCATTGGATATACTGTACGTCCCATGTTTCCTGAAGCATGCAATGAAAGTGACCATCACTAATGATAATGACTGTGGCTGAATTCCAATCTTCCTCATTAACTCCCTCTCTTCGTTTCCTTCCCTTCAATACCACTAATTCATAAAGACACTGGATAAACTTGTAACGCATTGCTTTCACCTATTATATCCTGTCAGATCAGTGGTGGTGAAGGAGAGGAGGCGAGTGAGAGGCAGGAGGCCTATCAATCCCTGGCGGGTGATAAAAGCCCCTGTGGTTTGACAGGGGGCTGAGGCAGTGCCAAGCAGCGGGGCAGGGCCTGACAGCGCCACATTAACTTATAGAGATGGATGGTGTTGAAATGGGCCTGTGCATTTAGCCATTCCGTAGGCTCAGAGATCAGTCCACTGAGCCCAGTGACAGGCCAGATGAGGATGGGTTGGGGCGAAGGCCAGCCATGGCTGGAAACCACACATTGAGGAGAGAGGGCGCCCAAGGCTCTCTTACACTACATCATTTTATTAGGAAAAAAATGTATGTTGTTATTAGTTTCTACAGAAAATAATTGAGACAGTCATTTTTGTTTTGTATACATGTAATCATTTCATGATTGTGTCATAAATGATTACTCTACATTTTTTCTGGAGTAGTATTGTTTCATTAGTGCCTCTCCCAGTGCAGCGTTGAGCCTTTTGAAGGCCCTAAGCGAGATTTGGTCAGGGCCCCCCCCCTCCCCACCTCACGGGCACAATGTTTTAGTGCCCCCGCAAGTGTTGCATTTTTAAATGAAATGGTCAGCAATACTTCACATTTTGCCATGACTTATGCCATGTTCATAGGGCTTATGCAGTTTTTCAATCTGGCTTTAGACCCAAACATTCTACTACTAAAGCTTTAGAAATGTCCAGTCGGATGATTAAGTCTACTACAAGGGTTAGATAGCTGGCTAGACTACCTTAACTAGCATTACCTTACCTAGCAATACCTTACCTAGCAATACCTTACCTAGCAATACCTTACCTAAAAATGTTAGCTGACATATACTAATGGAGTGACTGACATAACAAGTGAAAAACTGCTGATTCACCACCAAATGTTTAAATTGCACCTTGTGCATTCTACTTGTCTAACTTGCATCAGTAATTTGAGACCCCGACTGAGCTCCTTACGTGCAGCACAGTCTGTGTATAGGAAGAGACGGCTCTGGCCTCTCCTCTGCATTCATTTATGAAGCAGTAATAGACCTATGCAGTACTGTATGCAATTTCAAGATTTGATTTATACACCAGGCAATCACCAATGATTGATAGTTTTTTTTGTTTGCTTTGCATTTGGAACATGTTAAATGTTCTGTACCTCAGTTGATTGGTTTCATTAATACTCCATCTGCCTGCTAGCTGTTAGCTCTAGCTGTGAGCTGAGGTTATTAGCGGTAGCTGTTAGTGCTAGCTGTTAGCAGAGGTTATTAGTGGTAGCTATTAGCACTAGCTGTTAGCTGAGCCAGACTGTTAGCCTTAATGACACAGCTTTCTCTCTCTGTAATCTGAGGCTCTACTCGCAGGTGTTAAGATCCTACTCAGAGACAGACAGACGAGACACTGTTGTGTAACCTAGGAGGATATACAGTCCATGTTGTTTTTCAGCAGAGTACAGGCATGTATAGTATGGGCCACGCAGTGTGTGCATATGTTAAGTCCTAGTGTCAGCTTAACACAAGTTGTCTCTGAGTGTGTGGACATACAGTGCCTTCAGAAAGTATTCACACCCCTTGACTTATTCTGCATTTTGCTGTGTAAAAATTGATTAAATAGATGTATTTCCTCAACCATCTACACACAATACCCCATAAGGACAAAAAAACAACAATATGTTTTTAGAAATCTTAGCAAATTTATTGAAAATGAAACGCAGAAATATCTTATATAAACACAGTACCAGTCAAACGTTTTGGACACACCTACTCATTCTAGGGTTTTAATTTACTTTTACTATTTTCTACTTTGTAGAATAATAGTGAAGACATCAAAACCATGAAATAACACAAATGTAATCATGTAGTAACCCCAACATTTTTAAACAAATCAAAATATATTTAATTTTTTAGATTCTTCAAAGTAGCCACCCTTTGCCTTGATGACAGCTTTGCACACTCTTGGCATTCTCTCAACCAGCTTCATGAGGTAGTCACCTGGAATGCAGGTGTGCCTTGTTAAATGTTAATTTGTGGAATTTCTTTCCTTCTTAATGCGTTTGAGCCAATCAGTTGTGTTGTGACAAGGTAGGGGTGGTATACAGAAGATAGCCCTATTTTGGTAAAAGACCAAGTCCATATTATGGCAAGAACAGCTCAAATAAGCAAAGAGAAACTACAGTTCATTATTACTTCAAGACATGAAGGTCAGTCAATATGGAACATTTCAAGAACTTTGAAAGTTTCTTCTAGTGCAGTCGCAAAAACCATCAAGCGCTATGATGAAACTGGCTCTCATGAGGACCGCCACAGGAAAGGAAGACCGAGAGTTACCTCTGCTGCAGAGGATAAGTTCATTAGAGTTACTAGCCTCAGAAATTGCAGCCCAAATAAATGCTTCCCAGAGTTCAAGTAACAGACACATCTCAACATCAACTGTTCAGAGGAGACTGTGTGAATCAGGCCTTCATGGTCAAATTTCTGCAAAGAAACCATTACAAAAGGACACCAATAATAAGAAGAGACTTGCTTGGGCCAAGGAACACAGGCAATGGACATTAGACCAGTGGAAATCTGTGCTTTTGTCTGATGAGTCCAAATTTGTGATTTTTGTTCTAACCGCCGTGTCTTTGTGAGACACAGAGTAGGTGAACAGAGGATCTCTGCGTGTGTGGTTCCCACCGTGAAGCTTGGCGGATGAGATGTGAGGGTGCCTTGCTGGTGACACTGTTAGTGAATTATTTAGAATTCAAGGCACACTTAACCAGCATTGTCACGATCGTTGGAATAAATGGACCAAGGCGCAGCGTGCATAGAGTTCCACATGTTTATTCAATGAAACTCACCAAAACAATAAAGAGTAACGAAATGTGAAGCAAATGCAGTGCTCACAGGCACTACACAAAAACAAGATCCCACACACAACAGGTGGAAAAAAAGGCTGCCTAAATATGATCCCCAATCACAGAAAACGATAGACAGCTGCCTCTGATTGGGAACCATACCAGGCCAACATAGAAATACACAAACTAGAGTACCCTCCCTAGTCACACCCTGACCTAACCAAAATAGAGAATAAAAAGGCTCTCTAAGGTCAGGGCGTGACAAGCATGGCTGCCACAGCATTCTGCAGCGATACGCCATCCTATCTGGTTTGCGCTTAGTGGGACTATCATTGGTTTTTCAACAGGACAATGACCCAACACACCTCCAGGCTGTGTAAGGGATATTTGACCAAGAAGGAGAGTGATGGAGTGCTGCATCAGATGACCTGGTCTCCACAATCACCCAACCTCAACCAAATTGAGATGGTTTGGGATAAGTTGGAGCGCAAAGTGAAGGAAAAGCAGCCAACAAGTGCTCAGTATATGTGGGAACTCCTTCAAGACTTTTTGGAAAAGTATTCCAGGTGAAGCTGGTTGAGACAATGCCAAGAGTGTGCAAAGCTGTCATCAAGGCAAAGGGTGGCTACTTTGAAGAATCGGAAATATATATAAAATGTATTTTGATTTGTTGAACACTTTTTTTGGTTACTACATTAATCCATGTGTGTTATTTCATAGTTTTGATGTCTTCACTATTATTCTACAATGTAGAAAATAGTAAAAAAATAAAGAAAAACCCTTGAATGAGTAGGTGTGTCCAAACGTTTGACCGGTACTGTAAGTATTCACACCCTTTAACTATGACACTCCAAATCAAGCTCAGGTGCGTCCAATGTCCTTTGATCATCCTCGAGACGTCACTACAACTTGATTGGAGTCCACCTGTGGCCAATTCAATCGATTGGAGAAATACACCATGACAGCGCAACACACAAGGGGTGGAACAGTGGCAGAGGTACCCACAGGACAAACATAATAATATTAGTCTGAGGAGAGATTAAATAGCATTAATACAACAAAAATAATTCAAAACACACTCCTTTAGTTTACACCAATGTTTTTCTTCATAATAAGCAGGAGTAATATTCTTAGCAGATCAGAATGACAGCAGACTGTACTTCTATCCATGTCACTAAAGACTAACAGAAACAGAAGACAAAATGAACTAGAATGTCTTTTTATCTTTAATCCCCAACCCACCAAGAGGTAACATGTAGATATACACATTTACTTTCAAAGTATACACACGAAACACACCATAGTAGCAATAAAAACAAAACATAAACTGAGGTAGACTTGCGACATGCACTGAGAGTAATATTGCTTGTACTGGCAACCGCACAGAAGAGAGTTATTGCAGCATGTATCAATGGGTTTGTTTTTGTTGCATAGGCTAGTCAGTTACAGTACATTATGATTTAGAAAGAAACACACCTGACTGTATAAGGTCCGGCAGTTGACAGTGGATGTCAGTGCAGAAACGATACCATGAAGTCCAAGGAACTGTCCGTAGATCTATGAGATGAGGCGTTCACTGAGTATACCAAGCATTAGGAACACCTTGAGTTGCACAATTTCGAGAGTGTTTAAGCTTTCCAAGAGCACAGCGGTGTCCATCATTGGGAAATGGAAAGAATATGGAACTACCAAGAGTCTGCCTAGAGCTGGCCCTCCGACCAAACTGACATACATAGTGACATAGAGATATTTCTGTGTTTCGTTTTCAATACACGTGTTACAATTTCTTAAAACGTGTTTTCACTTTGTCATTATGTAGTATTGTGCGTAGATCGGTGAGAGAGAAAATAAATATTGAATCCAATTTGAATTCAGGCTGTAACAACAAAATCTAGCAGAAGTCAAGGGGTGTGAATACTTTCCGAAGGCACTGTACATACATGTGAGAAATTGTGTGTGCGTGCGTGCATGTGTGTGTTTGTGTGTCAACTCCATGGTGTTACTTTCCCTCCAGGACTGTCCAGGACTGGG